>NC_056748.1:993546004-993808504 GCF_019279795.1 Protopterus annectens | reverse complement strand
TCTCTCTCTCTCTCTCTCTCTTTGTGTCTTTCTCACGCTCTCTCTCTCTGTCTCTCTCTCTCTTTGTGTCTTTCTCACGCTCTCTCTCTCTGTCTCTCTCTCTCTTTGTGTCTTTCTCACGCTCTCTCTCTCTGTCTCTCTCTCTCTCTTTGTGTCTTTCTCACGCTCTCTCTCTCTCTGTCTCTCTCTCTCTTTGTGTCTTTCTCACGCTCTCTCTCTCTCTCTCTCTCTCTCTCTTTGTGTCTTTCTCACGCTCTCTCTCTCTGTCTCTCTCTCTTTGTGTCTTTCTCACGCTCTCTCTCTGTCTCTCTCTCTCTCTTTGTGTCTTTCTCATGCTCTCTCTCTGTCTCTCTCTCTCTCTTTGTGTCTTTCTCACGCTCTCTCTCTCTGTCTCTCTCTCTCTCTCTTTGTGTCTTTCTCACGCTCTCTCTCTGTCTCTCTCTCTCTCTTTGTGTCTTTCTCACGCTCTCTCTCTCTGTCTCTCTCTCTCTCTTTGTGTCTTTCTCTCTCTCTCTCTCTGTCTCTCTCTCTCTCTTTGTGTCTTTCTCACGCTCTCTCTCTGTCTCTCTCTCTCTCTTTATGTCTTTCTCATGCTCTCTCTCTCTCTCTCTCTTTGTGTCTTTCTCACGCTCTCTCTCTCTGTCTCTCTCTCTCTCTGTGTCTTTCTCACGCTCTCTCTCTCTGTCTCTCTCTCTCTCTTTGTGTCTTTCTCACGCTCTCTCTCTGTCTCTCTCTCTCTTTGTGTCTTTCTCACGCTCTCTCTCTCTCTCTCTTTGTGTCTCTGTCGCTCTCTCTCTCTCTCTTTGTGTCTTTCTCACGCTCTCTCTCTCTCTCTCTCTCTCTTTGTGTCTTTCTCACGCTCTCTCTCTGTCTCTCTCTCTTTGTGTCTTTCTCACACTCTCTCTCTGTCTCTCTCTCTCTCTTTGTGTCTTTCTCACGCTCTCTCTCTCTGTCTCTCTCTCTCTCTTTGTGTCTTTCTCACGCTCTCTCTCTCTGTCTCTCTCTCTCTCTCTTTGTGTCTTTCTCACGCTCTCTCTCTCTGTCTGTTTCTCTCTCTTTGTGTCTTTCAGTAGATTAGGACTCCTTTAACAGGATCAGATGCCATCTTCCCCCTGATATCTTCTTCCAGATTTACTCTGCTCTCTTCCAGGGCCACTATTGTGGATATCAAATGTCTTTCTCAAAGGGCAGTCAAACTATGCAGGAGCAGTCATCAGCCCTTCTTTTGTACAGATTTTGCTTTTTCCTTTAAATAAAACTGTTGAGGCTAAAACAGCAAATTCTTTCCGTACTCCTAAAGAAATATGTTCATTTATGGTAAAGATCATTAAAATGTAAAGAAGCAGAATTTATTTACATTGCATCTGGCAGACTTTGCTGACGCACACACACATATATATATATGTATGTCGGGTCTATATTACCAAATCGAAAACCTGTCTCAGCGAACACCACAAGACCGACATGTATAGCGTGAACCGCAAATATGCTGAACCCCCTAAACCACGAATTTTCAAATCTCGAACCGTCATAGTCGGTCAACACCACCACATGCTACATACTACATACCCAAACATAATAAATAAAACACATACATACACTAACCAAACCCTACTTCTAACCCTACACTAAACCTTACATACATTACTATCTATGCACTTACCTTAACCCGCACCCTAACCCAAAGGTCCATAACTATCGCACACTTACCTTACGGAGCTATACCGCAGACGGGCCAACCATGACACTTCGACATTTCGTGTTTCACGGTTTTGAATGTTAACCGTTGCCGTAGTTCGCGCTATACATGTCGGTCTTGTGTTGTTCGCTGAAACTGATTTTCGATCTGGTAATATAGACCCATGTATGTCCATGGTGTTCATGGGAGCACTGAATTTCATTATTCCAAGTATAGTTGGTAGCTATTAAGTCAAGCACATTTGATCAACTCAGCTGATGTTTGTCTGTAGTAATGCAAGATTGCACCACAGTAGGGACTGGCATTGTGCCCTTTACCTACTCTTCTGCAATCTTGGAGTTGGTATATATAAAAAGCAGGGGGTGGGGCCTTGCTGCCTTGTAAAAAATGATGCTTTATTGGTTCTATGCTCCCTGTTTGTGTGTAGGTAAATGTGTGTTGCCATGTTGTCAAACTGAATTGTGATGACCTTTTCCACTTTATGCTGGTGCGATGTTGTGTGGCATGATTATTTTATATAATGACATACATACACATAAATATTTTTATCTGTATATATCTTTGTCATTATATATTTATAAACACATACACACATGCACACACTATAGGCATATAGAAAGTCTGAGGTTAACGTTCAGGTCTGAAGAAATACCACAGAACAGATAAAATAAAACAAAGCTTTAGCCAGATGAATGCATGATGTCTGTAAGGGTAGATTAAAGACTGACTTAAGATATCTGAATGGATTATATTTAAAGATGGATAGGCTGCAGTGGAAGAAGGCCCTGTAATTTTGCTTAGTATTCACATCGGGAGATGATTAAAGCAAAATGACCACACCAGTGTGTCTGGAATATTAATTGAAGTGAAGAAGATACCAACTAGTTTATAAAGGGGCAATCTAAGGAAACTCATTTTGAAACTGTTCATAACAATGAGGTATGCTGTTTGCCTTTTTTATTTTATTTTATTTTATTTTATTATTAGCAAATGACATACTTGAATTGCTGAAATATCCAGCCCTCACATACTCCATTAACTTCAGTGTTCCCTATACCAGTAGTTATTTTATAATGGTTTGAGTCGGGATACAGAGGCTGTACTATTAGCTTACACTTAAATACGCCAGCAACCTTATAGAGCAGGCAGTTTTCAGTACTTAGCCCTTAGACATATACTGCAGCCATTGCTATCAAACCAGCCATTTACTGCTGATTAACATTTGTAAATTTTAAATACATTTGTTAAATACTTGTTGCATCTTTATTGAAAAACTTTAGTTTGTTATGACTATTTCCTGTTGAGAACAGGCACCACAAGTAACAACAGCAATTGTATTCAAATCAGCCTGTGCTCTCAAAAGTATTAAGTCCATAACTTTATTTTCCATGGTTAAGATCTTTCTGCTATGGGACATCTAGGCTTGTATTCCTTCCCTCCTAATAATGCCCATTCTGTACTGTCATTCTTTCTCCTTTCTGTTTTTCTTCTATTTTATTTTTGTCTTAAATACTGTAGTTATATTCTTAATTCTATCACTGTATGACAGTCTGGTTATATTTGTACAAAGCAAAAGGTCCATTAGTTTATGACTAACATGGTCAGCAAACTGTCAACATCTTTCTGTGGCTGAGAGGAATGGCTGTGATCGGACTGCACTGAGTCTGTTTCATGACAACATCGTTGTGATACTGCTCCGGTCACTAGGTATCAGTCTCTGTCTCTCCACTGACAGCATTTTTCTTTAGGGTTAATGTATAACCTTTTTGTCCTTATAGGAGAAAAAGTTTATTTAATTTTGCTGTACCTATACCAGCATTGTGTGTGTCTGCATGAGTGTCAAACGTATTGTATTTTCTTATGATTATTTCTGAAGCCTGTAAGAAACTTCTGTTGCCATTTACTTTCACTGTATATAAAATAAGAACTTGCTAAGGGTAGAACTATCCGTTGCTTCTAAATGATTGTCTTTCCCCTGAAAGCAGAATTGTTTTATGCCACAGTGAACAGTCCTCACTGTGACTGTAACACACGTTCATGTAGCAAGGCATCTGTTGACCCTTGCCATAGCCTTATGCAGATTTAAACTGGATAGTCTTATTTTTGCTAAAATAGCAGCTTTGCATTCATTTTATTTGTTTTAAATGCTATGAGTGGTATAATATTCAATATTTATAATAGGCCCTAAACCTCAGCAGTGATCATTATAGACCTTCCATAGATCCAGTTTTGTTTTAAACATCTGTACATTGTGTGCCTGTCTAATTTCCTGTGGTAGCAAGTTCCGTTTTGCTGTTGTCTGAAAAATTCTTAGCTATTTTTAATTTTGCCCTCCTATAATCAACAAATATTTGATTATTCCATGTACTCAATATATGTGGCACTTTGGTAATTGTGTAGATTCTGCGCATCTTTTATTCCTTCTGTTGACATTTTGAATCCTCCATAGTCGGAGGATTGAGCTTAGCGATGTTGACCCTCAGTTCTGTGGTACTTTGCAATGTTATATGGAGCTCTGTGATGTATGAACCATTGTATAAGGGGGTCTGTGAGTTCATGTGTACAATGCAAATTATCTAGTCCTCAACCTGATGCATACAATACCAATTATCTAGTCCTCAACCTGATGCATGCAATGCCAGTTATCTAGTCCTCAACCTGATGGATACAATGTCAATTAAATAGTCCTAAACCTGATTCATACAATGCCAGTTATCTAGTCCTCAACCTGATGTGTGCAGTGCCAATTATCTAGTCCTCAACCTGATGCGTACAATGCCAGTTATCTAGTCCTCAACCTGACGCATACAAAACTAGTTATACAGTCCTCAACCTGATGCATACAATGCCAGTTATCTAGTCCTCAACCTGATGGATACAATGTCAATTATCTAGTCCTAAACCTGATTCATACAATGCCAGTTATCCAGTCCTCAACCTGATGCGTACAATGCCAATTGTCTAGTCCTCAATCTGACGCATAGAATATCAGTTATACAGTCCTCAACCTGATGCATACAATGCCAAATATCTAGTCCTTAACCTGATGGATACAATGCCAATTATCCAGTCCTCAACCTGATGTGTACAATGCCAGTTATCCAGTCCTCAACCTGATGCATACAATGCCAGTTCTCCAGTCCTCAACCCGATGCGTACAATGCCAATTGTCTAGTCCTCAACCTGATGCATAGAATACCAGTTATACAGTCCTGAACATGATGCATACAATGCCAATTATCTAGTCCTCAACCTGATGGATACAATGTCAATTATCTAGTCCTCATCCTGATGCATACAATGCCAGTTCTCCAGTCCTCAACCCGATGCATACAATGCCAATTATCTAGTCCTCAACCTGATGGATACAATGTAAATTAAATAGTCCTAAACCTGATTCATACAATGCCA
Source organism: Protopterus annectens (assembly GCF_019279795.1). Classification (NCBI taxonomy): domain Eukaryota; kingdom Metazoa; phylum Chordata; order Ceratodontiformes; family Protopteridae; genus Protopterus; species Protopterus annectens. The sequence continues at coordinate 993,803,394 of NC_056748.1, read as the reverse complement.
ATTATCTAGTCCTCAACCTGATGTGTACAATGCCAATTATCTAGTCCTCAACCTGATGCGTACAAAGCATGTTCTCCAGTCCTCAACCTGATGCGTACAATGCCAGTTATCTAGTCCTCATCCTGACCCATACAATACTAGTTATACAGTCCTCAACCTGATGCATACAATGCCAGTTATCTAGTCCTTAACCTGATGGATACAATGTCAATTATCTAGTCGTAAACCTGATTGATTCAATGCCAGTTATCCAGTCCTCAACTGGATGCGTGCAATGCCAGTTCTCCAGTCGTCAACCCGATGCATACAATGCCAATTATCTAGTCCTCAACCGGACGCATACAATGCCAGTTCTCCAGTCCTCAACCCGTTGTGTACAATGCCAATTATTTAGTCCTCAACCTGATGTGTACAGTGCCAGTTATCCAGTCCTCAACCTGATGCATACAATGCCAGTTCTCCAGTCCTCAACCTGATGTGTACAATGCCAGTTATCTAGTGCTCAACCTGATGCATACAATGCCAGTTCTCCAGTCCTCAACACAATGCATACAATGCCAGTTATCTAGTCCTCAACCTGATGTGTACAATGCCAGTTATCTAGTCCTCAACTTGATGCATAAATGCCAGTTCTACAGTCCTCAGCCCATGCGTACAATGCCAATTATCTAGCCCTCAACCTGATGTGTGCAATGCCAGTTCTCCAGTCCTCAACCCGATGCGAACAATGCCAATTATCTAGTTCTCAACATGATGCATACAATGCCAGTTCTCCAGTCCTCAACCTGATGTGTACAATGCCAACTATCTAGTCCTCAGCCTGATGTGTACAATACCAGTTATCTAGTCCTCAGCCTGATGTGTACAACACCAGTTATCTAGTCCTCAGCCTGATGTGTACAATGCCAATTATCTAGTGCTCAGCCTGATGCGTACAATGCCAGTTATCTAGTCCTCAGCCTGATGTGCACAATGCCAGTTATCTAGTCCTCAGCCTGATGCGTGCAATGCCAGTTATCTAGTCCTTAACCCAATGTGTACAATGCCAACTATTTAGTCCTCAGCCTGATGTGTACAATGCCAATTATCTAGTGCTCAGTTGATGTGTACAATACCAGTTATCCAGTCCTCAGCCTGATGCGTACAATGCTAGTTATCTAGTTCTCAGCCTGATGAGTACAATGCTAATTATCTAGTCCTCAGCCTGATGTGTACAATACCAGTTATCTAGTCAGCCTGATGCGTACAATGCCAGTTCTCCAGTCCTCACCCTGATGTGTACAATGCCAATTATTTAGTCCTCAGCCTGATGTGTACAATACCAGTTATCTAGTCCTCAGCCTAATGTGTACAATGCCAGTTATCCAGTCCTCAACCCGATGCATACAATGCCAGTTATCTAGTCCTCAGCCTGATGTGTACAATACCAGTTATCTAGTCCTCAGCCTGATGCGTACAATGCCAGTTCTCCAGTCCTCACCCTGATGTGTACAATGCCAATTATCTAGTCCTCAGCCTGATGTGTACACTGCCAGTTATCTAGTCCTCAGCCTGGCGTACAATGCCAGTTATCTAGTCCTCAGCCTGATGTGTACAACGCCAATTATCTAGTTCTCAGCCTGATGTGTACAATGCCAGTTATCTAGTCCTCAGCCTGTTGTGTACAATGCCAGTTATCTAGTTCTCAGCCTGATGCGTACAATGCCAGTTATCTAGTCCTCAGCCTGATGCGTACAATGCTAGTTATCTAGTCCTCAGCCTGATGCGTACAATGCCAGTTATCTAGTCCTCAACCTGATGTGTACAATGCCAGTTATCTAGTCCTCAGCCTGATGCGTACAATGACAATTATCTAGTCCTCAGCCTGATGTGTACAATACCAGTTATCTAGTCCTCAGCCTGATGTGTACAATGCCAGTTATCTAGTCCTCAGCCTGATGTGTACAATGCCAATTATCTAGTGCTCAGCCTGATGTGTACAATACCAGTTATCCAGTCCTCAGTCTGATGTGTCCAATGCCAGTTATCTAGTCCTCAGCCTGATGCGTACAATGCCAGTTATCTAGTCCTCAGCCTGGCGTACAATGCCAGTTATCTAGTCCTCAGCCTGATGTGTACAATGCCAGTTATCTAGTTCTCAGCCTGATGTGTACAATGCCAGTTATCTAATCCTCAGCCTATTGTGTACAATGCCAGTTATCTAGTTCTCAGCCCGATGCGTACAATGCCAGTTATCCAGTCCTCAGCCTGATGCATACAATGCTAGTTATCTAGTCCTCAGCCTAATGCGTACAATGCCAGTTATCTAGTCCTCAGCCTGATGCGTACAATGCCAGTTATCTAGTCCTCAGCCTGATGTGTACAATGCCAATTGTCTAGTTCTCAGCCTGATGTGTACAATGACAGTTATCTAGTCCTCAGCCTGTTGTGTACAATGCCAGTTATCTAGTTCTCAGCCTGATGCGTACAATGCCAGTTATCTAGTCCTCAGCCTGATGCGTGCAATGCTAGTTATCTAGTCCTCAGCCTGATGTGTACAATACCAGTTATCTAGTCCTCAGCTTGATGCGCACAATGCCAGTTATCTAGTCCTCAGCCTGGCGTACAATGTCAGTTATCTAGTCCTCAGCCTGATGTGTACAATGCCAGTTATCTAGTCCTCAGCCTGATGTGTACAATGCCAGTTATCTAGTCCTCAGCTTGATGCATACCATGCCAGTTGTCTAGTCCTCAGCCTGATTTGTACAATGCCAGATGTTCATCGTGTTACCCTGCTGCAGTCATCACACTTGGGTTATCCTGTCTTCAGGTGGTCCCGCAGTCAGCCGGAATTCCAAAGTCTTTGTCCAATGTTGGTTGCTGTCACCTCATCGCTGACGTCAGTGTGCCAGGGGTATATATATTGCAACCGACGCCATTTTCTTCAGTGTTTATTGCCACGCGGTGCCCGAAGCAGAAGCAGTTCACAAGTGCTGGTCGGATGACTCCTGAGATTGTCGAATTCGAATTTCAGACCGAAGTCTTCTATAAAGCAAAGTACCCCGTTGGGGAAACTTTTCTTGCCTCAGATTGATGTCAGAAAAAGTTAACAATTGCATTTCTTGTGGGACGCAAATACCTCATAAGGATTTTCATTCTTACTGCATACCTTGCCTAGGCCCTGATCACGATGTCACTTCTTGTCGGTTTTGTGCTAGGTTTAATAAGCGTACTATTAAAAGACGATTTGATTTCGCACGACACTATTTTGGTAGAAAATTTAACTACAACATGCCGTCAGAGCTATCGACTACCGGCATGCACAAAAAACGCAGGGATAAGGACCAACAGCCCAGGCCTAAGCCAGATTCCGAGGCCTCGATTGATCCGGTCTCCGGTTCTCCTGTTCTCAGTGAGGCTCCGACGCAGCCCCTGACTACCGCAGATTTGGAACCCGAGACCGCTACGGATATTTTGATGGAATGTACTAGGCCGACGCAGCCTTTTACTTCAAGCCCTTCCAATGACTTAGCTTCTAAAGACGTTGGTGCTAGAGAAACGCCATCGGTTTCTGAAGGCATTTTTAGACCGACGACTCTCACCATTAAAACGTTTACTAAGTCAAAGACTCCTTCTAAATCTAAAAAGACTGCACTTCAGTCTCCTGTTCAAGGGCCTATGCCTAAGAAACAGATGCTCAAAATGGCTGAAGATTTGATTTCTCTTATCAGGGGTTCACAGCCCCCTCCTGACAAAAGGCCTAGACAAGAGGAAGACTCTGCTTCCTCTGAGCAACTGTCCATTTCTTCGGATTCCTCTGAGGACCAAGATTATTCCTTCTCTCCTTATGAAGATTCTGATGCTGAGGACTGTATTCCCTCAGCTTCTCCTCCTGAGGACTACTCTTTTGGGGAAACTTTGCACACTATGAGGGAACATTTTCACTGGGAAGGTCAGGACTACTCTGATTCCAAGAAAAGGCTCTGAGAGTTTATTTTACTCCCCCAACACAGACCTCTAGCCATCCCACCTGTGTTGGACATTGTGGATGATGTCTATTTAGAATCCAGTTTCAACCCAGACTCTCTTCCTCCTGCTCCGGCTAAGCCTGACAGATACTACAGAGTACCTGATTCCCACAAATTTCTTTACAAATGCCCAGTAGCTGACCCAGAGACTATCTCCTAGGGTCCCAAGGGGGCTAAGGCTTCTATGGCTAAAAACCCAGTACCTTCTGAGAGGGATTCCATAGCACTAGACAGGTGGGGGAAAAAGGTTTACACCTCAGCCACATTAGCTATGAGGGCACTAAATTGTCAATTTCATATGCTTAAGTATCAGCAATTTCTAATCTCTCAGTTAAAGCAAAGGACAACCTCCCTCCCCCAACAATCTGAATTAAAAGAAGTACAGGATTTGTTGCACGCCACTGAGCAGGTGGGCAAACATACCTTACAATGTGGGTTTGATTCTTTGGAGGCCTCCTGCTGAGCAGCTGTCACTGGATCGGTTATATGTAGGCATGCTTGGTTAAAGGAACAAACTCTGCCTGATCATGTTAAAGCAAAACTACTAGATGCTCCCTTACAGCAGGATGTTCTTTTTGGAGTTAAAGCAGAAGAAGTTTTAAAGAAAATAGAAGATAAAGCCAAATCAATGCAGGCAGTCAAAGATTTCCTACAAGTACAACCCCCTCGCTTCAGCAGAAACTGGCCAACAAAAAAATTGGTCCTTTCCAGCCACTGACAGACCACAGAGGGGTAAATACAGGCACCCAAGGGGCAGAGGACAACCACTAGCCCAGTATAAACCTCGCCAATGGGGCACTACAACACAGAAGGGAGGAGAAGACAGGTCTCAACCCACCAGAAGGCAAATTCAATGACTTGCACCTCATCTGGCCAAGCAATACTCTCTTGACAGCCCCGTTGGGGGGAAAACTCGCACTTTTTGCAGACAACTGGCACATGGTCACAGAGGACAAATGGGTCCTAGACATAATTTTACGAGGATACAGATTCCACTTTCACACCTTGCCAATGAAAAGAGGAATGCCAAACCTGCCACAAAATCAATGGGCAGAGGCACAAAACCAAATTACAGCTCTCATGGACATGAGAGCCATTCAACTGGTACCTACTCGAGAGCAAGGCCAAGGATTTTACTCAAGGCTCTTTCTAGTACCCAGAAAGGACAATGCTTGGAGACCAATTCTGGACCTTTCAATTCTAAATACTTACTTAGAAGTTCCCAAATTCAAGATGCTAACACTACAGCATCTACTTCCCATGTTGGGCAAGGAAGCATGGCTAGTAACGTTGGACCTCAAGGAGGCATTCCTGCATGTCCCTGTCAGACAAAGTTGCAGAAGATACCTCCGTTTCATTGCAGGTTCAACCCATTATCAATTCCCTGCACTGCCCTTTGGTTTATCTACTGCGCCCAGAGTTTTCACAAAATGCCTGGCACGAGTAATTGTATACTGCAGACAAAGAGGAATTCAAATATATCCATACCTGGACGACTGCCTCATCCAAGCAGAAAGCAAAGACATTCTCTTACATCATCTGGCCTTTGTGAAGCATCTACTAAATTGTCTGGGGTACACAGTAAACGAAAAGAAGTCAAAACTAGTACCCTCACAAAAAATTACATTCCTGGGTGCCAGCTTGGATACAATGGCCCAGAAGGCTTATCTTACACCAGACAAGCAACTACAACTGACTCAATATTTCAAGACAATGGCAACAAAGACCCAATTAACTGCAAGAAAAATTCTGCAGGCTTTGGGCTTCATGGCATCTTGCATACTAATAATACCATTTGCAAAACTGCATATGAGGAAATTACAGTGGTACCTTAAAAGCGTATGGTCTCAACACAGCCACAGCTTGGACACAATGATATCTCTCATTCCCAGCCTTCAACAGGAGTTTCTATGGTGGTCACAGGCATGTCACCTCAACAAGGGTCAGCCTTTCACCTTGCCCCCAACCAGGCAAACTATCACAACAGATGCTTCAGACTACGCCTGGGGGGCACACATGGCAGGACAATGCATTCAAGGCCTATGGACTGCAGAACAAAGAAAACTGCACATGAATCAAAAAGAGATGCTAGCTGTACAGAAAGCTCTGACAGCCTTCAAGGATCTACTACATCCAGGACAACTTGCAATAAAGACGGACAACACCACAGTAATGTGGTACATAAACAAACAAGGGGGCACACATTCCTACTCTCTTTGCAGGCAAGCAATGATCTTATGGAACATAGCTCTGGCCTACCAAGTCCAGTTACAAGCTCAATTCCTGCCAGGACAGAAGAACACATTGGCAGACGACCTAAGCAGAAACATCAAAGATCCCCACGAGTGGAAACTAGAACCACAAATATTTGCAATGATAACTCAGAAATGGGGCCTTCCAAACATAGACCTGTTTGCCAGTCCTCAAAACTACCAACTGACAAAATTTTGTACAAGGACATTCCACCATCAAGCTTGGAAAGTGGACACTCTCTCCTTTAGTTGGAAAAACCTGACAGCATATGCCTTTCCTCCATTACCTCTCCTCACAAAGGTTCTTTTGAAGGTCAAAAAGGAGAAACCATGACTGATTCTCATAGCCCCAGACTGGCCACGCCAGCACTGGTACCTGCTATTGAAGAATATGGCTCACAGCCCACCATGGATATTGCCTCAAATACCCCATTTGCTCATGCAACAAAACAAACAGATTCTACACAGCCAGCTCAAAACTTTAAATCTGGCTGCATGGCAAATCTACTAAACATCCAACCAGCTCCTCTTTCACAAGCAGTTCTGGATGTTATTCTGGAAGCCAGGAGGCCAAGCACCAGGAAGGCTTACTCAGACAAATGGAAAAGGTTTTGTGCCTGGAACCAAGCTAAAGGCCAAGACACAACTCAGCCTCACATGCCTCACATTCTGCAGTATTTAGCTGAGATGTTGCAAAAAGGACTTTCCTTTTCCCTCAATTAAAAACCATGCTTCAGCTATTTCAGCTCACTACGACACAAATCCACCTTTATTTTCAAATCCTATTCTAAGGCAGTTCCTCAGAGGGGCAAAAACATTAGACCACCTAGGAGAGCTCCTACACCAACATGGGACCTCAACTTTGTACTGGAAAAACTAACGCTACCTCCCTTTGAACCAGCTTTCTCTGCAGACCTTCAGTTCCTATCATGGAAGACTGCCCTGCTCCTGGCAATAACTTCAGCTAGGAGAGTCTCAGAACTACAGGCACTAATGGCAGTGGAACCTTTCCTCATTTTTCATCAAGACAGAGTTTCTCTACGAACTAATCCTTCCTTTATGCCTAAGGTGGTTTCCAGTGTAGCTTTAAATCAAACCATCCACCTACCCACCTTCTTCCCCAATCCACAGATCAAAGGTGAGAGACTCCTGCATTCCTTGGACATTCACAGGCAGCTTCATTACTACTTGGATAAAACTAAGACTTTCAGAAAAACTGACCAGCTCTTTGTATCCTATGCTACAGCTTCTCAAGGGAGGGCTATATCCAAGCAAACCATTTCTAAATGGATAGGTCATTGCATACGGTTCTGTTATACCCATCATGGTAAACCAGTTCCTGCTACCATTAGATCCCACTCTACCAGGGCAACAGCTACCTCTACAGCCTTTCTCAGGGGGGTTCCTACCAAGGAAATTTTAGAAGCTGCAACTTGGAGTTCTGTACACACCTTCACCAAACACTATCACTTATCTCTTTACTCTAAGTCCAGGGCGGGCTTCGCTACTGCAGTTCTGCAGGGCCTTATTGCCTCCACTAACCCTCTATGATACCTCCCCCCTACCTTAGCTTTGGGATTCTACCCAAGTGTGATGACTGCAGCAGGGTAACGCAATGAACATAGTACAGTTTTGTACCTACCATAAATGTAGATGTTCGAGTGTTCACCCTGCTGCAGTCCAGGTTACCCTCCCTCCATCCCCTCTGATCTACTGGCTAAATTTCTGCTATGCCTTACTGATGTATTTGCTTATAGCTGAAGGGATTTTGTGTTTGTGCAGTGTTCACACCATTTGGTACTAATTCTGATCACCCTTTTGGGGGCACCTGACATCTGGGGCAAGAAAAACTGAAGAAAATGGCGTTGGTTGCAATATATATACCCTTGGTGCACTGACGTCAGGGATGAGGCAACAGCAACCGGCGTTGGACCAAGACTTTGGAATTCCGGCAGACTGCGGGACTGCCTGATGACAGGATAACCCAAATGCGATGACTGCAGCAGGGTGAACACTCGAACATCTACATTTATGGTAGGTACAAAACTGTACTTTATCTAGCTCTCAGCCTGATCTGTACAATGCCAGTTATCTAGTCCTCAGCCTGATGCGTACAATGCTAGTTATCTAGTTCTCAGCCTTTTGTGTACAATGCCAGTTGTCTAGTCCTCAGCCTGATGCGTACAATGCTAGTTATCTAGTTCTCAGCCTTTTGTGTACAATGCCAGTTGTCTAGTCCTCAGCCTGATGTGTACAATGCCAATTATCTAGTCCTCAGCCTGATGTGTACAATGCCAGTTCTTCAGTCCTCACCCCGATGTGCTGCTTCTCTTCTTGTTTCTCATGGTTGTATTTGGCATTCCTGGAACTGAGTGCAAATATTTCTGAACTCAAGTCTTCAGTCTGACTATTCAAGATTCCAAAAGAAGAAATGAAAGATACAAAGCAGTCAAACAATGTATAAACTGTCCTGAGTCATAAAGTTAAAACAAAAACAATGCATAGTACTAATTTTCCCACTATTAGCATGGATACTAACACTTGTTTTTGACATGCAAGTACAACCAAGTTCAAAATGGCAGACCAGAATGTTTCAGTCCAACAATTTGAAAAAATAACTAACATGCACTATATAATTCTATCTACCTACGGTGAGAGAAACAACAAGCTGTCTGTCTAGCACATCCAATTTGTATAGCCGGTACCCTTCATTTACCTCCTTCTTCTTTGCCTTGGTTCTTATCTGACTGCTCTATCCAGGCCTTATTGAAGGATTCTGTGGTTCTACAATTCACTGTTTACATAGACAGTCTGCTTCATTCAAACTCTACTCTTTCCATGAAAGATCATTTTTTATTTGTCTTTATTTACTTTTTGAAATTTGTTGATCAGGTAAGTAGATTAATACTTGGCCCCCTTTCAGCCATGACTGATGTGCAATAGAGCAGCTACAGAGTGGCATAACAAAGTAGAAACATAGTCAATATAATAGCATAGCTGAGAGGTGTATTAATGATAATATAAGATTATAGTCTAAATAGTACAATAGTCAATATACTACAGTATTAGATAGTGTTATTTGATGGCAGCTGGAGGGGAGAAAGAAGACAACGAAAATAGAAGGAGAGAAACAAGAGAGAGAGAGAAAGAAAGAAAGAAAGAATATAGTAGTAGTTAAAGAGATGAAACCCAAATGTAATACTCCTGTATTTATATATTTATAGGGTTAAAATTGTTCTGTGGAACATTTTCTGGAGAAGACCCCACATTTGAGGTTTAATAATGCTTGGGGAGGCAGGATGTAGTTGTATTAGCTGTTGTCATTGGGGATGATGGTCAGAGATGATGACATTATTGTCTTCATAGTGTGAACGCTGCCTGTTTGATTTACACTTTGCAACTTAGGGGCAGTGATGTTCATGTGGACATCTTCAGGAAAATGTAGACACAAGTAGAGTAGACTCGGCAGGGCAGGCACCCACTTTGCCATTTGTGGTGCAGTGCAGCAGTGCTTCTGTCTCAGCGAGAGGTGAATGCATCGGTATACAGCATTCTTAGGGTTTTAATAGCCCCAGTGAGAGGTGAATACATCGGTATACAGCATTCCTAGGGTCTTAATAGCCCCAGTGAGAGGTGAATACATCAGTATACAGCACTCTTAGGGTCTTAATAGCCCCAGCAAGAGGTGAATACATTGGTATACAGCATTCTTCGGGTCTTAATAGCCCCAGCGAGAGGTGAATACATTGGTATACAGCATTTTTAGGGTCTTAATAGCTGCAGCGAGAGGTCAATACATCAGTATACAGCACTCTTAGGGTCTTAATAGCCCCAGTGAGAGGTGAATAAATCTTTATGCAGCATTCACAGGGTCTTAATAGCCCCAGTGAGAGGTGAATAAATCTGCAAACAGCACTCATAGGGTCTTACTAGCCCCAGTAAGAGGTGAATAAGTCTGTATATACTCACAGGGTCTTAATAGTGCCAGTGAGAAGTTAATAAATCTGTATACAGCACTCATAGGGTCTTAATAGCCCCAGTGAGAGGTGAATAAGTCTGTATGCAGCATTCACAGGGTCTTAATAGCCCCAGTGAGAGGTTAATAAATCTAGATACAGCTCTCATAGGGTCTTAATAGACCCAGTGAGAGGTGAATAAGTCTGTATGCAGCATTCACAGGGTCTTAATAGCACCAGCGAGAGGTTAATAAATCTGTATACAGCACCCATAAGGGCTTAATAGCCCCAGTGAGAGGTTAATAAATATGTATATACTCACAGGGTCTTAATAGACCCAGTGAGAGGTTAATAAATATGTATATAACATTCACATGGTCTTATTAGTGTAAGTGAAAGGCTGATAAATTTATGTACATCACTCGTTGACGATTGGGCGTCGAGCTGGCACCCATAAAAAAATCTACTGCCAATCATTAGCGGACCAGAGTTCTGCTTTGGTGACCCCTAACCAGGAAAAGCCGAAAGATGTATTATGGGATGAACAGAGACTAACTATGAGGAGGCCATACTTGAATTTAGGGATTATACCATTTTTAGCTTGATCCCTTTTGGTGTACAGGGAATATAATAAATGGCTTTCAGTAGGGTGACTACTTTTTTAACCAGTTTTTCACTACTAGGGTAGGAAGAAAGAGTAATATCTAAAGTTAGTCAAATGTATTTGTATTGCATTTTAATATAGAGGTTGAACTTTTTACCTTTAATCTGACAGTCCTCTCTGAAAGCACTGTCCTCCTTGCTCATGATATGCATTTGGAGATTGTGCAGTCTACTTTCTCCATCTCTCCTTTAAAGAGCCATTATTTCATCCTTGACATCTCGGTTTCATCTATGCTCATGTTTTTCCTTTCTCATTTACTTTAAGTAATGATAGGTTTAGCTTCCTTGACCTCTAGTTGTACCCTTGTCCTCCATTATCTTTATTACACTCTTAGCACTTCTTTGTATTTTCTCAGTATAGCAGGTATTTTGTATCTTCTTGAGAAGTTCGCTATTGTTACCCCTGGATGAGCACCTTAACTCAAGATGTTTCCTCGGCTGGTGCCTCATTAAGGATCTTCAGATCAGTAAGACAGCCTTTCTGTTCCCAGGGTCAGTCCCCTAAAGAATGCAGCATGGAATCTTACTGGCCTTGACTACAGCTTTCTTAGACCACCTCTGCTGGTTTATTACTAATGTTACTACCGCAACAAGGTCTTTTGCATGAGCTCTACTTTTTAGAGTCACTCATATTTGCGGTTATTTTCAGCTTTTCATTCTACTCTTCCTGTCTTCTTAGGTATCTTTTAAGATTGGTCCTTCATCTGCTACTTTCTCTTCTATGCTCATGTTATTTATAGATATATATATATATATATATATATATATATATATATATATATATATAAAGATGATGTTCACAAAGATACCATGATGTCGTTAAGAAAAATTGTAAAAGGCACTGATTGCCAGAATTGACTCTTGTGGAACTCCACTAACCACTTCTTTTTCCTTTGAGGGGAATTTTTTACAGCCTATAAGTCTCTGTCTCTCCTACTCTTACTCTCTGTCTGCTGCAGGGGTACAGCAAGCTTCAAAACTATTTCTACATCAGGTAAAAATATGCAGTATGTAAGCTGCTTTCAATTAACCTTGAACATGTTTATAGAATTCTTTTTTGCACCCTCATCTCCCAGTGCCATGACTATTAAGACATATCATCAAATGGTCAGTTTGTTTATTCCCAGTGCTGGCATCAGAAAACACCAGGAGAAGGAACTGATAGCTGGGTACGGTATCCATTATCCTGTGGGAAGATTTAATTTTTTTTTTGCTGCTAATGCCCCCCACCCCAATCATTTGTCAGGCCTTGTTTACTGCCTGATTATGCCAACCTGGTGTAAATGCATACTTCTATGTGCTTGTGACACTCAGAATGCATGCTTTCTTTTATCCAGGTTGACCACTAAACATTGTGCATTGCAGCATAGCACTGGACCTTCCCTTAAGTGTCACTCTTGCAGTGGCTTCAGCTGACACTGTCTTCAGAATCTGTCTAGCAACCTATGTCACTCACATCCATCCCTCCCTGGCCAGGTCCAGCAACACACCAGAAGCTAACTGAAGCCAAGTCATCTTGGCAGCAGTCTGGGTTCCATTCCTCTAATCCACAGATTTGGCATTGAGCTTTGGAAGCTTGTTCAGAATTGTCAGATGTGATTTTTGACAGCAACAGACTAATTTACTTCTTACAGGCTAAATTAATGAAGTTGTATGTTTCAGTGACCAGATGAGGAGAAGGGCTAGTAGATGATTTGCAGATGTTTACACCAGTATTGCTTTGCTACTTCATGTTTAATGCATTCAGCAGAATGTTGCCACACTAACGATCTGGTCAGTGAAAACATGCAGAATGTTCTTGTGCTTGTGCAGATGGCTTTGCTAGATGACATCAGGAGAAAGTGAAACTCTGCTGATTAGTTAAGATATGGTATCGGCTCATGCTGTGAAATAACTACTGAAATGAAAAAGTAGAATGCTTTTGAGAGGTGAACAAGAATGGCATCAGTGTATATAGTAATCATGCAATATAAAGTCAGCAACTGCACGATGGTGCATAGAGACCTAACAGCAACAGTTACATGTGTGTGCAATTGTGCATCATGTCCAGAATTCATCATACCAACATCAAAACCTTTATAACAGATTTCATAATGGGAATGCTTTGGCCTGGAAATACAGAACAAACAGTTTTATAAAATATAACATTTTTCATCTGAAACAGTAAAATTTCCAGCACCCATGAGTATGCATTGGTACTTTGCTGCTTGGCTAGGAACAGGTTATTTTTTTTTTTTTTGCATTCTTGCAAATCAGCCTAACACTCTGTCTCTCTGACTTTTATAATTAAAGACATGCTTGTGTGACTGAAGAATTACTGTATGTTGTACCTGAATCAACTAGGCTGTAACACAATTTAAGTGTATACAAGTTACTTCTTCTGGGTGTAAATGGTGTTTTTTTTGCATGATGAACTGCAATCTATGCCAATTTAAGAAAAATAATAGATGCAAATCAAAAATATTACAAAAAGCATTGACTAAGTATTAGTCAATTATACGTATTAGTCAATACTTGTATTAGGAGAAAATGTGAGTTTTGAATAGGAGAGCATAAATTAAAGGAAGAACATGATTTCTAGCTGCAAGTAGCATTAGTGTTTTTGATTTTTATGATGATAGACTAAAAGAAAAATAACAAGATGACCCGGTGCAAGTATGTGTGTGTGTGTGTGTGTGTGTGTGTGTGTTTCTGTGTGTGTCTCTGCAAAAAGGAAATGAAATAGATTAGAAAAAAACACTGAAGAGGGTGTTGTCAGGTACGTCTGTCAGTATCTGTACACTTGTGTGAGTTCTACTTTTTACCTCTTTGCTTATATGCTTATTTAAATTTGTCAGCCAGGGTAGGGCACTAATCCACATAGAGTATTTTTAGGCCAGCCCTGGATGCATGTGTAAACATAAGTGACAGTCATTTTCATTGAAACTATTTAAACTATCCACAGGTTATATGACCTTGAAGAGTTCTGACCCCGTATAACATTAGTGCTTATATTTAAATACATTTCTAGGCACTTCTGACAAAATAGTCTTTTGCATAAGTGGAACCAGCTTAAACATACCATATTCCTAAACCAGGAACCTACATACAGAATCATCTCTTTGAAGCATGTTCTTTGAAGTTCCACATTGAAAGGGTTTATCACACATTTACTATCAGGATTTTTTTTTACTTATATCCATCATGGTAAATAGAACTGAATCTATTAAATCACCAAAAGAACTTTTTATAACTATAAAATAATGTATTTTATCCGTTCCGTGAGCCTCTTATTTGAAGTAGTTAGTAAGCTGTTAATAAACTCTTAAGTAGAATGTTGACTATATAGAGAAAGGCAGTGTTCCTCATTTTAGGAAAGGAAGGTTGAGAGCTATGCCTTGAAATAACAGGATAACTGCATTTTCATTCTGCACTAAGTCCTTTCAGTAACTACTGCCAAGGTCATAAGGTTGATCTCATGTATCAAACAATGCCACTCAATTACTGTTTTACTTTTCTTCACTGCATTTAATTAAAAAACAATGTCTTACTTAAAGTGTTACAAACCTTCATTCAGCAACAGTAGACTTCTCTACAAGAAAATGCATTTTTATTACAAGCACCATTAGCAACATATTTAACAGATGCTTCAAGGAATGGTATCCCAGTATGTGGGGGCTTGGACATATTTGTACTGCCTAATTTGGAATTCTTTCCAGATTTTGTCCGAGGAAAGCATATACCTTTTAAAAAGCTGGATATAAACAAATTGTTGTTACTATTAAGAAAGGATTTGGTTAATAAAAAATGTATATTATGATTCTGTATAAAGAACTAGACACTTCTGATTTGTAGCTTATTGCCATTCATATAATATTAAAATTCAATGGGTTTTCCAGTAAATACTACTTTAATTAGAGTACAAAACATCCATATAATCATGCAATATGTCTGCTGTCCATTTTTGTTAAAAAGATTCATGAAATGGAAGTTAAGAACACTGCTAACTTGTGTTATTATGATTGTACTGCCTAATGCACTTCTTTGGGGTAGCTTCAAAATATGTATAGACTTTGATCAAAATTAGTGCAGTTGGTGCTTAACAAACAATTGTATTCAAATTTAGTACATGTTTGACACCAAATGGGCAGCAACCTGGCAGTGTCCCTGAACTAAACTCTCCACTTTCAGACTTTAGTCAGAATAACTGCCTGCAAATTCCAATTGCTTAACTATGCAGCAGTCTAAATATACACATTTTCTAAAGGATCAGAGACTGAAAAATATATTTTATGGCAACAATCTATCAGCTCATCTGGCATGTGTGTGTATGTGCTGATGAGTGGGGAGAAAATGTGAATAAGCAGAGGATGGTGTAAATGAAAATGCTCGAGGCATAGTAAACAAAATGTGTGAGTGAGAATATTGCAGCTGTAATTAGAGTTTGTATTAAAGGGGACATGCTGCCATCTGTTTGGTGCGAGAGGCACAAAAATAAGAAATATCGGAATGTGTTAGTACAAAGAAGAAAAAGGTTAAAGATGAGTCTTTCTCAGATTATCTATGCACAATTTAGATCATGAGCAAGTAGCTATCATATGTGTGCAAACCAGCAGGCAGCATAGTATCAAGATATTTATTTAGCACTCTCTGATTCTGCATCTGAAATGGACAGAGCCAAGGTGAGTGATATGTAACCAATTTACCAGCTTTCCTTGTTCAGTCCCTTTCAGGGAGACTGAATGCGTAAATCATTTGCATATCATTACCTGGCAGAAAGCAGGTGACAACATATATGAAAGTAGGCTCTGGAATACTGCTGTCCCTTTAACGAGTAAAATGAATGAAAAAAAAAAAAAAAACAATAATGCAGGATGTTAAAGGCTTCTTCATAGTGCCTGTGCTGTTGAATAACAGAAAACTGCATTTAACATGATAAAGCACGATCCCAGGACAACTCTTTGTATTTATATGTAAGTCAGGGCTGGTTGAGTGAATAAATCAATGTGTGTGTGTGTGTGTGTGTGTGTGTGTGTGTGTGTGTGTGTGTGTGTGTGTGTGTGTGTGTGTGAATGTGCACACACACCTTTGCCTCGAGGAAGTTGATTAGTATAACAAAAAATGACAGATGTATGGCAGAAATCTTTATTTTGATGAAAACAGCAAACAAAATATTAATATAATGCTAATTTCTATATATTCCAAATTAATTGGAAGAAGCATAAAACACAGAGATGAAAACCCAGAAACTGAAAATATATAAATCAACATATCTTAAGTCTTAAAACACAGCTCTAAAGAATGATGACTATGTAATTTGTGTACAATGTGGGGCAGGAGGAGGAGACAAGCCCCCCAGCACCCTCAATGTGCCAGAAATACCCAAAGAAATAACACTGATGAACTGTGGATACAGGTATTCCAACCAAACAATATAAGTACATTTGATAAAATATGCTGATTATCCAAGTAACTTACATTATGCTGACTGAGAACTATATATTGGTATGGTATAAGCTCCACACAGACAAGATGTGACAAATAAAATATATTATATATAACAATTTCAGGGACTAGCAAACAAAAAAGCAACAACATGACACTCACATCACATTTTGTACAAGCAATGCCTAAATATATTATTACAGTGATCTAAATAAAATGTGCCTAATTCTTATCTGAGGCGTATTAAAAGCACTACAGTATCTTTTGAATGTTAGTTCCATACTTTGACAATTTTTCTGTGCGGTACCCTTATCGATCTCAAATCTCTGTGCCTAGAGTTCTTTGTGAGGTCAAGGTATTCTGCCATAAATTCATTGTCTCAGGCCATATAAATATAAATTGTCATTCTGCAGCCATCTGCACTGCAAAAAGAAATGTACTGATTATTTTTTATTGATAATTTAATAACTTCTTGCCTCTTATTTTCTTTGTTATAGGTTTCTGAACATACTTCCTTTTCACAACTTGTTTTTTTATAGTGCCTACAAGCAGCAATAGTATTTCAGTATGGTCCTTAACCTGTATTAGAGGTTAAGGCTAACTACAGAACCCCTGGTCCATCTATCTCAATACACAACTTATTACTTTATAACTTTTTTTGCAGATGCAATTGATATGAACAATATTAAAGTTTAAATTACCTGCCTTCCGAGGTTCATGAAAACAGTTACATGTTATATTTTTGAATATATATAGTAAGTTACATCACATTTTGGTGTTACAAATTACATTTGTTTAGTTTTACTGAATATAATTATTCTGTTTTACTTTGCCATAGATACTATGGTACCTAACTTTTGTTAGAGAACATGAAAGACTTCAACTGCAGATACAGCTTTCCCATCTTTATATTATCTACATAAATAATACAAACCACGGGTCTGCCCATTTTAATGATAGTTAAATGTGTATTTTACAAATATGGACCCAAAAGCCTCTCCTATAGTACACCTTGGCCTACTTTTTGCAGTAGTCCCTTTCTTGATATATTCCGGTATCTATCAATTAACCACTTGTCTATCTAGATTATCAATGGATTAGGTAACCAAGAGTTTGGACTGTTTCCATAGAATCCAATTATAAACTATAACAAATGCACTCAAGAAATCTGTGTAGCCCATAGCCCAGGTCTACTTCAAAACAACAAATTCCCACTTACCTGAATCTGAAATGATTGAGAAGATATCACTGAACTTGGCAAAACACAGAAGCAACATATTACCAAAGTTTTTACAGGGAAAATGAAAAGTTAGCCAACATTGGGAAGTTTGCTCTTTTCCCTGCTTTAGTGCAATCCTGGAGTTGGTATATTTAGTTGGGGGTGTGTGAGGGGTGTAGCCCCCCACCTAGGTGGGTTTGACATGATGTGTTTTGTTTTTTGTTTTGTCTTGGCCAGCTGTTCGTTTTCCCTGTAAAAAACATTGGCAACATGTTGTGTTGGTGTTTTACAAGTTCGGTGATGTCATCTCACTCATTTCAGATTCAGGTAAGTGGGATTCATTGTTTTGAAGAATACCCTGTAGCCCATATAACTAAGCAAGCTTTTATTCTATATTATAGAAAAAAATAGTTCAGTGAATTGGTCAGACTTCGTATGCATTAAGCCTGGTTTTGGATGGCAATTATGTTTATGCTTCGAGAGTACAATCAGTTATGTTAGTAGTTTCAATTCATCCATGAATTTTTTTGGTAATGGACAGCAGTCTGAAGGGTCTACAGTTTTACATGTTGCAGCTATCTCCTTTATTCTTATATAAAGACATGACTACGACTTGTAGCATAGCTAGGAGTTTGCAATTGTTTGCTTCCCTCTAGAATGCAGTATCCCATCTCCAGAAAGTTCATCCTAAAACAAATTATCCATTTGACCAACCATTCATTTTAGAAACAAACAAACATATAAACAAATAACCATATCTTGTGTTAAATGTGCAAAAACAAATCCCAGCACATCTTATTACACAAAGTAGATAAATTATTTTTTTAAACTGCATGCTATGGCATACATGGTGGATGAATAGTTAAGCCCATAATTATGTTCTTTTTTCCCAGTCTAAAGGAATGTCACATTCTTTAAAGTTTTTAATGACTGTCATTCACAAGGGCGCTGCAAGCCATTCACACAACTTTTTAAGTCTGTTTATAATGCCATCATGCCCAGATGCTTTGTTTACTCCTAGATGTAACAAGAACTGATAAATCCATTGCATAAAATGAGACTTCATTAAAGACTTGATAAATATAAACAATTATTCCTTCATTAGTTTCATGAAGTAAAGCTTCATTAGAAATCTTATTAATATGAATGAAGATTAAAAAGATCTCATTAATATTAATGATCACTGCTTTAGTAGCTGTATCAAGTGAGGCATGGTTAGAGATCTGATTAATATTAATGATAATTCATCAGAAATCTGATTAATATTAATGATTATTCCTTCATTAGTTTCAGAGCCAAATGTTTTACTACAACAATTATTGTAGCAATTTTAGTCTGGTTGTATCCAAGTGAAGTAGCTCGCCTTCATCAACCAATACCATAGGCTTTTACTGATTTAGCCTGGATTTCTTAATATATTGGAACTTTATGTATTTCATATTTATAGCCAAAACTCACTTCAAAGCTTATTGTTCCCTTCTTTGTCTTTCTTTCAATTTCTTTGAATACTGTGTTAAATTGTGTCTGCTTATGCTTTATCTTCTTGTAAATTTATATATGATAGTTTTATTAATCAGCTTGCTAGTATTCAAGGACAGTCTAGAATTAGTATGCTTCTTAATTATTCCAACTTTTCTTTTGGTTTTCTGAAAAGAGAAGTACCTTTCATTTTCTGTTTTCTTATATTTGGCTGTATTTTTTTTTTCTAAAATGATATTCCCAGTTTCTTGAATGCCTTTTGGTTTCCCTATAATCTGTATTTCTTTCTGCAATTAAACAATGACTTATGAATTACTTATGTTATCTTGACTAGCATGAAGGGTGTGAATTGCTATTGTAGATTTTATTTGCAAGTGATCACTATCTGTTAAGTTGGAGTACAGATCATTTCCATTCTTTATTTATTAATACAAATTATATACAATGTATTGGCATTCTCTAGTTGGTTAGTCAAGAACATTATCAAATGCTGAGCTTTAAGATAA
Source organism: Protopterus annectens (assembly GCF_019279795.1). NCBI lineage: Eukaryota > Metazoa > Chordata > Ceratodontiformes > Protopteridae > Protopterus > Protopterus annectens. The sequence goes on along the minus strand of NC_056748.1, from coordinate 993,783,888 downwards.
CTGGTATTTATTTTTCAAAAAATGTCAAATATTCTGATAGCTAATATGTGTTAAGAACATTTAAATAACCAACTACTATTTTAAGGTAGTTAAATATATAAAACGTAGAAGTTCTTCAAAATATAGTGAAGAGCATTTATTAGGTTTCTAAATGTTAATTAAGGCAATTTCTTCATTAAATACTATTAAGTTTAATATCATAGCACCAGTCTTGTTTTACTGTTGTCTAAACAGTAACATTTATCACTTTCATATCTCTCTATAAATAACCAGATGTTCTACCTTTCTTGTTTATTTTACAGTTGTTGTTGCAGTTGCAGACTCAAGAGTCTTTTACTTGATAATCATTTGAAATCTCAGGACCTTTTTTTTTGACCAATAAAATTATTTTTAAACCTAAAACACACCAAATCTACGGAAGAATCAGTCAGAACCAGATGGAAAAAGATATATATATACCACGTTGAGTGAAATACAGCCCTTCGGCTCGCAAACCACACGATTCCAAAAATTGAAATGTGTCCACTTTATTGACAGTTAAAACCAGCCTGTATGGCTCAAAAAACAACACAAAGTAATACAAGTTGAGCGCACTTTCCCTTTGTTCAAATACAAAGCTTCATCAGAACTAAAACCCTCACGTGGCCCTCTTGAATATATGACATTTCTAATCAATTAAGCTATCAGATCAATTAAATAATTATTTACAGCTGTGATAATATAAGTGTTATTAAAAGCCACAGCACCTACAATCTAACTATAAAAATTATCTTGTGTATTCACCTAACACAGTTAAAACTGTTCGTTACCAAATACAACTGTATAAATATATACCAACCATACAACATGTCAGGTTTAAAACTTTCCATCTATATGAATGCATTCAAAAATGTATTGCCAATAAATATGTATGTTAAAAGAAATATATTATAGTACAGAGGAGAAACACTAAACATATCTAATATTAAATTATAGAAATGACATTTTTTACACATTTCTGAGAAAAAGAAGGAAAAGAATGAATTGATGTTGTCACTGCCTAAAAATAATGTAAATACTATTAATATTGTGCTCCTATACCATAAAAACTGTAAATTGCCATACATATATTATAGTAATAAAAATATATATGTATATGTATAATGTGCAAAGAAATAATGTTTAAAAACATATACTAATATGTAAATACACCTAAATAAAATCGAATGAACTAGCCCTTTTCTGTTTCACAACTTAGCTTGTCTTAATTTCAGGACACTATTAATACTAATATTATCGTTAAGGCCTGGGAGTCTACTGGCATCCATTCTAAGCTGCCAAAATAACTCACGAAACTCCACTCTAGATTCCCAGTTACCCTCCCTTGGGTCAATCTTAACTTGTTCTATTACTGCAAACTTAATATTCATGTTGCAACACATTAAAGAATGTTTGTAAAAAGCATTAGATTCTTTTTGTTTACCAATTTCATAGATGTGTTCATATATTCTTTTCCTCAAAGTTATGTGTTGATTTCCCTATGTAAAAACTATTAAAATTTATACAAATACCAATATAAATAATTCCTTTTGTGCCACAATTAAAATACCCTGGTGCACTAAATTTCATTCTTCTGGAGGGGATCCAAATCTCTTTTAGTTTGTAGAATGTATTCACATAGCCGGCACATCCCACATTTATAAGTGCCCTTCTTGGAATTTACTTTACCCATTTTTTGCAGTTCTTTCCTCTCAAACATGTATTTTAAATTCATACCCCTTCTCCTAATAAAGGATGGTTCAGATGGTATATATCTCCCTGTCTCATTATTCACTTTTAATAAAGGCCAGTATTTCTTTATAATTCCTTCCACTTTACCAGATGTACTCGAAAATGTATGTATAAATGTTTGATTATCAATTTCCTTTGTTTTCCTTATTCCAGTGCTATCATCCTCCCTTAACCCTAAAAGGGGAAAAAACTTGTTAGTCCTATTATCCACTATTTCCTTCCTTAAACTTTGTAATAAGGGTTTCGGGTAACCCCTTTCCAGAAAAAGTTTACAAATATGTTCAATTTCCTCCAAAAATAACATTTCCTCACTGGTCATTCTTGAAGCTCTTATCAACTGACCTTTAACAATTCCTTTTTTCTGGTAAAAAGGGTGACCACTTTCAAAATGCAAATATATGTTTGAGAAGGTCGGTTTTCTATATAATTTGGACTGAAAACACTGATTGGATAAATCTTTGTATATAGTCACATCTAAATAATTAATGCTTAAATCATTAAAGGCATAAGTGAATTTAAAAAAATCTGTACAATTATTTAAATATTCCAAAAATTCCAAAAATAATTCTCTGGACCCTTTCCATAAAATACAAATATCGTCCGGAAATCGAGTACAGAAAGAAATCCACTTGGATCAATCAGTGTTAAAAATGTATCTGCGTTCCCAAAAATATAACACGCAATTCGCATATATGGGGGCACACGCTGCCCCCATGGCTACCCCTTTCTTTTGTTGATAATAGTCACCATTAAAGTGTACATAATTATTACTCAAAACAGTTTCCGTGAACTCTAGTATTAAGTTAATCGTGTTCCCACCTAAACCGGATTCAGAACACAAAATTTCTCGGAACCATTCCAATCCAGTAAAATGTGGAATGTTAGGAAATAATTCCACTACATCAATAGTAACAAAACATATTTCTGCCTCATATCTATCCTGGGTGATTCCTCTTAAAAAATCCCAAGAGTCTTTTCTAATACTAAAACCCTCACGTGGCCCACTTGAATATATGACATTTCTAATCAATTAAGCTATCAGATCAATTAAATAATTATTTACAGCTGTGATAATATAAGTGTTATTAAAAGCCACAGTACCTACAATCTAACTATAAAAATTATCTTGTGTATTCACCTAACACATTTAAAACTGTTCGTTACCAAATACAACTGTATAAATTTGAAATGTCATATATTCAAGTGGGCCACGTGAGGGTTTTAGTTCTGATGAAGCTTTGTATTTGAACAAAGGGAAAGCGCGCTCAACTTGCATTACTTTGTGTTGTTTTTTGAGCCATACAGGCTGGTTTTAACTGTCAATAAAGTAGACACATTTCAATTTTTGGAATCGTGTGGTTTGCGAGCCGAAGGGCTGTATTTCACTCAACGTGGTATATATATCTTTTTCCATCTGGTTCTGACTGATTCTTCCATGGATTTGGTGTGTTTTTGGCTTAGAAGTTATTTCTACTGGTGCTTTTTAAACCTAATCTTACAGTGCTCACCCTTGATCCTCTTAAACAAGTTTCTAATATCTGAATTTATTACCATATCAAAAAGGTATGCATGTCTTTCATTATGGAAGCACAAATGAGTAAGACATTTCTGTTTGTGTTTTGTTGACTGAGTAGTCCTGCTAGGCCTGCTACTTATTTTTAGTATGGACCTGAGACAGTAATCATATTGACTTGGGGAATTTGGCCATGTTATTGGAAAAATTCTTCTACTCTTTTTGTCCTGGTCTTTTTCTTTTGGTGTAAACGCATTTGAGTTGAAGGAGGCTTCCAATGCGGTCTTGAGATTATGCCACAGTAGATTAAGCACCAGCCAAGCCTGGAAATCATTGAAGCTGGATGTACAAGTTACTGAATTACAACTGGGTGGATTATATGATGTTATTTTGTTGCAGTTAATGCAGCAGCTGGAGTTGAGTATTTCGTTTTCTTTACCGTAGGCTGATACCATAGGAAAATGTGTACCGCTGGAAAACAACCAATAATAGTGTGTGGATTTACAAATTACTGGACGTTTACAGAATGTTATAATGTTTTTGAAGGGGTTAGAGGTCAGAGAAGAATGTTCAGATAAAATAGATAGTATCAAGCATAAAGAATTACAGTGAGTATATAGATGCATAAAGACTGTGGAGAGCATGATCATTCTTATGATGTGCACTACTATCGTGCCATTGTTATTAAATGTGCAGGACTTATGGCTCCTTATGCACTTTGGGAGAAGGTATTTTGTAATTTACTTTTGAGATATTTTCATATATAGAAAGTTTTAATGCATGTGAAAGTGAGGAATGCATCCATAAAATATGTGTTTATGGTTAAAAATATTCTGATGATAAAGAAGGTATCTGTCCAGTTTTGTATGGGTATTAAAGATGAGCCTGATACTGTTCATTAATTAGAAACTATTTGCAAAATAGTACACCATGTTATAAATGAAAAAAATTATGATGGATGGACTGGGACATGGGGATGTGGTATAATTCTGCAATTTAAAGAAAATAAAGTGCAGCATTTGCCTAGAGTTATAATAATAAATGGCAAAATAAGTTTCCTTAGATACTGAAGGTAGTCTATTTTGTAAAGCTGATACACATCTAATAAAAGGAAATGTCAACATTGTGGAGACAGGAGGTCATTCTATTATGGTTTGCAAAACAGAATACCATACATTTTAAAATATTGATTACTTCTGGGTTGATTGTGAAGTGGATGATTTGAAAATGTTATTGAAGGTGTGCATGTTAATGTAACTGAATGAGTGTAAAATTATAATAAATTTGGAGAGACTCAGCTAGATACTGGAACAGAGGGTATAATAAAGGAACAGAAAGCTGTAAATAATAACAAGAATGTTGTTAAAGTGCAAACAGAAATACATATGAGTTAATGTCAGAAGAGTTCTCTACTGGAAGTTGGGAAGAACATTGGAAAAGACTAATACAAGCAGTCCTGTATAAGGAAAGAAAATAGGTCGGAGGTTGTATTAAACATGCCAGAGTTAATATAATCAATATTGTTAATGATGTTCATGTAATCCAGTGATGTGAAGAAATATTTCTAGATTTAATATATTTTCCAGGCATTAGGTTTTGTGTAAAGACAAAATATGTATGCAATTTGACTTGAAGAGGAAAACAGAATTCTTATAGATCTTTGGATTGTATGTGTGTTTGGGTGTAGTATATGAAGAAACATTTTTATATTAAGATTTTGGATCATATGGCTACAAAATCATGAAGAATTTTTGTAGATGAAATATAGGGTCCTGGTCAACCTATCAGACTTATAGCTGCATATTAAAGTTCAAACAAAAAAGAAAGAGAAGGGGTATTTTGGAAAATTAAAGCATAGGTGGTGATAAACTGTAATCTTTGAAAAACATGGTTAAATTATATAGCATTCAATATGCTGCAAAGATTTAATAATATGTGGGAGTCTAATTACAGAGAAGGGAAAGAAAAATGTACTTATGCTACAGAAACAATTATGACTGAACGTGATCATATAATGTTTTTGAATCATTAAGAAAAAAAAAAACAGGATGTATGTTTTCAGATTTTGCAGGTTAGTGATGTTGGCTAATATCTGTAAAAGTGGAGGTGTTGGTTGAAGGTATGGGAGTAAAAAAATTGACAGGACCTAATATGGATTATGAATTATTACTGAATAGAGCAATATTACAATTATGGATGGCTCATGTTACAGTGAATCCTTTTTCGAAGTCAAGGATAGGGTTGTTAATAAATTATAAAAAAGTATAAAAATATTGTATGGAAGTGGAAAATTATGTTATGCAAAGTAATAAAAAGAGACTGTATAAGAATTTAAATGATGAAAAGCCAGAGGTAGAAGATCTGAAGAAAAATAAAACAGATGCCATAGGAGACTAGAGAAATAATTTAAAAATCAGCTATTTAGACAAAGATGTTTATTACTGAAAAAAGTAGAAGGTATTGACTTTTTAGCAAAATAACTTGAAAAAAGATGTTACAGTGAAGGAATTGGTAAATAGGGGAAGAGAAGTTATCAAGACAAGATGATGGAGAAAATACATGAATATGTTAAAGTTTGTATGGTTTAAGGAAGACGTGTTAAAACAACCAGTTATTAAATATGTTAAGTAATGATTCAAATGACATGCTAGAAAGAGGTGATAAAATAGATGGATGTGATAAGTAAAAGTACTAAAGAACAGTCAAAATCTGATTTAGATGGCTTAATTGTTTTAGTTTTAATAGAACATGATGCTAGACCAAAAGAAAGCTTTATTGGAAGTGTTCACGAAGTATATAACCACTGAAGGTGTCACAAATCTAATCGGATACACCACAAAAAAGTCGAACAGCCAGCTCACAAGTATTCAGCTCTCCAAGAACATCCAGGTCCATAAACGTTCCAAAGGTTTTTATTAAACCAAAAACACACACAAATAAAATAAAATAAAAACGTCGACCTAGGTTTCGTTCACAAAACGAACTTCATCAGAACACATTTGAATGTAGACTGAAACTTTAAATATAAGTGCCAAAGGAACTGATTGGACCTGTTAACCAATGATATTGAAGCACTTTGCATTAATGTAATTAAATTAATTAAGTTAGATTACATTAAATTGAGCTGAATTAGACAGTAGGTTGCAACACATGCTTTGATATACAATCTGCACAAAAACAAAGAACAGAAAAATTGTCCTTGATCCATCTATATCATATTATAAAAAATGACAAAACATTTGCCCTTAAGGTTACCCTTATACATATTGCATAAATAACTTATTCATCCTGTAATGTATGATAGTTATAATTAATGGTGCAACACACGAATTCAATACCAAATATAAATGAATAAAAAGTACTATAAAATCAGGTAAAATGAAATTAAAATTAAATTAAAGGAAGACGTGTTAAAACAACCAGTTATTAAATATGTTAATAATAATACAACACATGACATGCTAAAAACCATCTGAATAAAATATATATGTGTATGTATAAATATATAGTCACAGTCAAAATCTGATTTAGATGGCTTAATTGTTTTAGTTTTAATAGAACATGATGCTAGACCAAAAGAAAGCTTTATTGGAAGTGTTAAATGACTTAAAACAAAAAAAGATTTTTGAAAGAAAAGGTGAAAGACATTTCTGAGGGGTGATCAAATAGACAAAAAGGTGAAAAGTGGGTAATTGAAGGCCTATTACATTGAACAATGCAGATTATGAAAATTATTATGAAAATATTGAGAAAAGATTTAAGCGTTTGATAAATGAAGTGTCGATAAAAGGAATTTATGGTGTTAAAGAAAACGAAGTACATTGGGTAGTATTTTGTATAAGAAGAGTAGGTTAGTGATATGTGACATATCAAAGGTATTAAAACAGAGAAAGGGGCAAGTCAGGGCTGCCCCATAAGCAATAACGTATTTCATTAGTAATGAATGCAATATCAATAAATGCATTAAGTAATTCAGACAATGCAAGATTTTGGAATCAATGTAAAATAAAAAAAATCTTATTAATGTTCTGTGCTGATAACATGGTTTTAGTAACAGAAATAAAATGTGGATTGTGGAAGTGATAACTGAAATGTAAGGGCAGATGAGGCATATAGAGGTTTAACTTTAAATGAAGAGCAATTTAAAGGCATTGGTGAAATAGTTAAGGTTGAAGGTATCCACTCTTTAATGGCAAAAATAACAGTGTTAGTTAAGTATGTAAAAAAATTGCATAAAAATGATGGGAAGAAGTATTTGAAGAGATGAAGAATAATGATGGTTTATGAACAACATTATGACTGTCTTTTAGGAAAAAAGACATGAAAAAAATTCAGTTGCATTGGGTAAAAATGTTACAAAATGGACATTTTGCTATTTCATATTTTCTGTAACCAAAACATCTGTCTCAAAGATGGCTTATTTAGCCAGTCTAACAACTTATAGATTATAACTTCTTGTTTTCCTTCTCTGCATTTAACTAATCTACCTACGCATATCTTGTTCAGTGATTTATTGTCTAAATAAATGTTAAAGCAATCCCTCTGAGCGTCATCTTTTCTGCTAAATGAACAGTATCTCTGATATAACATGCCAAGTTTTGATTTTTATAGCATGGAATGACCATGTCTTGTACTGTTTGTCCCCTGTCCCACCACTCTGTCTCTCTCTGTCTCTGTCACACACACAAATACACACACACACACACACACACACACACACACACACACACACACACACACACACACACACACACACACACACACACACACACACACACACACACACACACACACACACACACACACACACACACACACACACACACACACACACACACACACACACACACACACACACACACACACACACACACACACACACACACACACACACACACACACACACACACACACACACACACACACACACACACACACACACACACACACACATACAAACACACACACACACTTACTTCTGTCTCTGAGATGAAGTATGAGCATTTTTCAGGTTTTCTTTTTTTTTAGTCAATTGGAAAGTAATGATGTGCTTCTCTTTCTTGGCATAAGTGGATATTTAAGCACTGTATCATAACTTAATAACTCCTGACCTTAATAACTCCTGATAAAGGGCTCATCCCAGGTTGCAAGCTGAAGTAATTGCAAGACCTATGGTGGTTCAGTAAAAGTTATTACATCACATCTGTGTTCCAGTAGCTTTATGTTTTAAGTATAAGCAGGTTAGAGATAGAAGGAGGGAAGGTGATGGCTCAGAGCTGAAAAAGGATGGAAGTGAGGAAGTTATAAAGATAAGAGTAGGGGGATTAGAGGGGAAAGACAAAGGGGTAGAGAGACGGTAGAAGGGTATGGTATTCAAAGGTTATTATTAGGAATGTAATACAGTGATGGTCTAAGATGAGTTTAACCTGGTATGTAGCATTAGCAGACCCAAGAGTCTGACAGGTGTTGCTTCAGTTGTATCTTGAAGAGCATGGTGTTATTATGTTATTTTAGAGCTATTGGTATGGAGTTCCATATTTTACTAACAGAGGAGGTGTATAGATAGCTGCTTGCATTATTTGATGTAGTAGTTTATACAAGTAATTGTTTTAGTAGAGCAACGAGATCTTGTGGGTGAATATTGCTGGATGATAGCTGGGTATATATCTGCTCTGTAAATGAAGTTATGCATGGTAACTAGATGTTTCAAGTTAGCATTTGTGACAGCTCTGCCCAGCAGGGTTAAGTGCCATACATTGATGAGGTTTGTAAGCTAGATTAGATGCAAACCTTACTACTTTGTTGAAGCATTGCTCATATGTCTGAGGTGGGTGCTTTACAGATTAATGAGAATAGAGGCAGTATAAAATAAAAGAGTGGATAGCAAGCAGGATGAAGCAATAGTTTGGTTGAGATGGTCAGAATTGTTTCACAGTATGAAGTATGCATATTTAAGGTGAGGCTTTCTAACAGCTTCATGTATGTCAGATTTCATGTTCTCATCAATAATGACACGTAATAGCTTAGTGTGTGTGTGTGTGTGTGTGTGTGTGTGTGTGTGTGTGTGTGTGTGTGTGTGTGTGTGTGGCAAGTTCAGTTTTGGTATAGTTCAAGGAGGTTATATTGAGGTGATAGTTGATTTTGTAGTATTTCTTAGGGGTGAATAACACAAGTTAGATTTTTTGGGTGTTAAAAAACAATTGAGAATTAGCAAGTCATGTTTCAGTAGAGGAAAGGGATTGCTTTATCAGCATTTTGAGTGAATATAAGGGTTTCTCAGGGCAGGCATTGGAAGTGTAGGGTACTATATTGCATGAAAGTGGCAGGTTTGCTTGTTAATGTAAGTCATTGATAAATATATTGAAAAGGGAAGGACCAAGTATAGAACCTTAGGAAACACCTGTTGATAATCGGAGAAATGTTGAAATGTCCTGTTGCCATTTGACTTCCTATAGTTGGATACAGAGAAAGCTGTCACACCAGGACAGTGCAGATGCATGCAGGCCTAAAGAGGATAGTACAATCTGGTGAGAGACAATGCTGAAAGAAATCCAGGAATATTACTGTGGCAGATGTCAGATTATTCTGTTTTGGTTAAAATAGTGATAATATTAAAAAGAGCAGTAGTGGTGCTGCTGCTGTGGGGTCAGAATCCAAGCTGCAGATAGGATAGGATATTATTATCTAAGATGAATTTGAGTAATTAGTTATGGATGTACTTTTCCAGCATTCTTGATAATGGAGATAGAATAGCACCTGGTCTGTAGTTTGAAAGATATGACAAGTTCCTGACATTATGCAGTGTTAGGATACAGGATTTTTTTTTTCATTCGGATGAAACTTAGCTTTCCTGTGATGGAGCGATTTATTAAGATAGAGACTAGGAAGGCCAATGCAACTGCAGCTATCTTGAGGAATTTTGCTGGTAGGTTATCTGGGGCAAAAGTAGTAAGCTTTAAATTGCAAAGGAGCTTTTGATAATAGTTGTGGGAACAGGTTCAAAGCAGGTTAGAATATTATTGTCTGCAGGTTTTGAGGGAGGAACTGCTGAAGCTATTATGTATTATTCAAGAATGAGTCTACAGACTTTTCAAAATGGGTATTGAATATGCTGTTGGGGTTAGCAGACTGATTATTTGTTCAAAGGGTTGGATGGGAAATGTGCCCAGATTTTATGAGTTGATTGACAGAGGATAAGAAGAGTTTCGGGTTTATTTTTAGGTATGTGGCATGAGGTAGTGTAGTATGCTTTTTGGCATGAATAATCCTATATTTGTTTTTATTCCTGAGGTGTTAGCATATCTGAAAGCTGTGGTCAGTTTTGTTATGGTGCAATGTTTTGTGGTCCTTGCTTTCTTGAATTAAACATTTTTTGTGTCTTTAGATACCCAAGGTGCTAGAATAACTCTATTTTTGTTGTCATTGAAGCATGTTTATTTAGGCTGTTAAGGAAAGTTGTGCTGAATAATTGCACTGCTTCATCTAGTGCGAGTGCTTTTATTGCAGAAAAGGTGAAATATGTCGCATTGAGATAAAGGTGTCTTTATTAAATAAGGATAGATTGTATACCTCATTTTTGTCAATGTTTCTGGGTATAGGTCTGGATATGTATGCCAAATGTAGGTTAAGTGGTCACTTAATGTGTCTGTTGGGGTGACAGAAGAAGTGATTTTATGTGGGGCATTGATAAGAATTCAGTCAATGGTGGACTGTCTGCCATTGTTTTTATTGTACCTTTAGGATCAATTGGGTGAAACTGAGTAGGCTAAGAGTGTTACTGGTAGAGTCTATGTTTATAGTTTGCATGTCAACATTGAGGTCATTTAGTATAATGGTCTTCTATGGGACACTGGAGGATGTCTAGGATAATATTTCCTCTGTGGTGTCAGTATTCATGCCAGGCAGTATGTTTAAGCCTACGATACCTAAGCTTTTGTGTTATTAATTTTAAGTTATGAGGTAACAAAGATTCACATTGTTGAATTTTGGTGAAATTTTGGCATAACATGAGAGTTCCAGAATGTTCTTAAAGATCAGGACCACTATTCCTTTTTTATTTTCTTTCCTATCTAATCTAAATATGTTGTAACAAGTCATCTACCCCAGGGAACTACCACATTGACAAGACACAATTAAGAGATGACCCAGTTGTTGGAGATTTGGGAACTTAGGTGGACAATAACCTAACTTTTGACCATATTGCACAGCTTACAAGCAAAGGGAGATATCTCCTGGTCTACATATATAATTTATTTTTTGCTGGCCAGAACATCTACGTTTGATTTTAACTGTTCTGCCTCTGAATGCTTTTCTTCTAGTTCTCTTAAATAATCTAGAACAAGGATTCAGCCTTCCGTGTAAAAATATAAAATGACACAGATGTCCAAAGGCTTCTGCACTGTTTTTGAAGGCCAGATTCAGCAGATTGTGACTAGATCTAGGGATGCCTTATTCCCCTTTACTCAGCCCTCATTTGGCCAGTCATTGAATATAATGTCCCCTTTGGCATGTATCTGTCCAGACACATGCAACAACTGAAATGTCCCCAGGGATACCTTACTAAAAGGATACAAAGCCTATACAACATGTCCTACAAGGATCAACTCAAAGCCCAGTCACTGTGCTTGGTATCCTACAGACGGCTAAGAGGTGACCTGTCTGGCATGCAAGACATCCTCTGAACCATTACTGATGGATTTACTGCCCATCAGCAAGTCAAATGGCATCAGAAATACTTGCTCTAGGGAATTAAACCTCTTCTACATTATCAATATCAAAATGGTTTACAGGGACAAGTATAATTCACAGAGGATACAGCTACCATGGAACAGACTCCCCATTCACATAAAATCCACATTCATGCTCAGCTTAACTCTATGGATGGGAAATAGAAAATTTACCCAAGGACTAGCCCCTGTACTACTAATGGACAGATGCAGCTCCTAAATGCTTTATCCCACACATAGATCATATTTATTTATTTATTTGTGTATTTATTTATTTATTAGCATTTGTTGACTGGAAAGTCCACTGGGTCAGAGACCCATTTTCAGTGAAGGCCCAGGGAGAAAAGCTCCACAAAGCATTACAGAGAGACAATGTTTAACATAAGCTTAAAAGTATTACAGCTATAACAGGCAGTAAAACGTATTACAATTTACAGTTCATAGGATTTGCATTAATATGCACTAGGAACCATTACATAGGATATGATGTTACATCAGTAGAAATACTTGGACTATAATACAGTACTTTCTTTGCAGACAGTATAGTTTACAGTATTATTGTGAAGACTGGATGTTACATACATTAGCCAAACCTAGAATTTGGTAAAATGTGCTGTTTAAGGTGGTTTGGTTCTAAGGCAGGTGCAAGATGGATTCTTTAGATAATGTGTTTTTGGAGCTAATTTGAAAGTTTTTGGATGGTCAATTTGGGTTATATCACATGGTAGGTTATTCCATAGTTTGGCGATAGAATGGGAGAACAGACATTGTCCAGCTCTTTTGGTGGGTTTTGTTACAGTAAGCATGAGTTTACAGGAAGATCTTAATGTTCTTGTAGGGGCGTATGTTTAGGTTCATAGGTTCGTACTAGGCTATCTGCCCTAGGGCATTTATAAGCCTAGCCAGAGTGTGTGTGGCTTTCACCACCCCTTAGGATGAGAATACTACGCCCATTTAGGGTTTAGTTTACTGTGCCTCTGTCTAGTAGTGACACAGAGATGACCCCCGGGGTAAACCTACTTTTGTAGGACTGTTTGTAGGATTGAACTGAGGGCAAGGTCATGCCAAATTACCTATGGTATGATCCCAGTTATTCTCATTAGGGTTAACATATATAATTATTGACGATGGGATGGGCAAGGCCAGTATATAGTCAAATGGGGTTATTTTCAGCACAAAAAGGGAAATTAGACAGGCTTAAATGGCCCACATGGGCAGCCAGCCTACTACTTACCTATGAACTTGTGTAACCTGGGGCAATATGCCATTATCCTTGATGCCTTGTTTTAGCAAGGTTTCAGTGACAATTATGATGTCAGGGGAAAAAAGAGCCCTCCAAGCATGGAGCTGTAGTATTTTGTTGCAGATGTTTCTACTGTTTATGTTAAACAGGCGTAAGCTTGACATTTTTGCTTCATGCAGGAAGTTACAGGCAGGAGTTTTTCCAAAAGCAGTTTCCAATCAGGGACAACTGTATTTCTGAATCTTGCCACTGCAGTTTCTCCATGTGAAGTATTAGGAGATTTTTGAACTGTACCTGTCAGGATGCTCCCTAATTGAAGTTATAGGCTGATTACATCTTTTGCCATTATATAGAGCTTACTGGAATAGGAGTTGGTTATATTCAACTTTAGTCAGTCCACTGTAATAGAATGATGTAGGTATGTTCGAACGGGTCTGTATTAGAAAGATAAAACGTCAAAACAGCGAATGCACTTAGATCGACCCAAAATGATCAAACCTGCTAAACCTCGAATGGCCACAACAGCGATTTTTTTCCCTGGGAAAAAAAAACATCACTGGGCCAACACACAAAAAAACAAAAAAAAACAAAATCTAAACACAAAATAAAGTGGGGGGCTTTGCCACCCACACTCCCTGATGTGGGGGGGCACCCCCCTACTTAAATATAGCAACTCCGAGATCGCCCTACAGTGGACGAAAGGGCAAAGCCCCAACAACGGCCCAGCAATTTTTTTTCCCCTGTGAAAAAAATCGCTCTTGTGGCCATTCGAGGTTTAGCAGCTTCAATCATTTCAGGTCAATCTAAGCATGTTTGCTGTTTTGATGTTTTGTCTTTCTAATATAGACCATGTTAGACCTAGCTCATGCAGAACCCTTGTTTGTTTTTTTGCACACTACTTATAACTGATATATCACAAACTATATTCCTTCTTTCATGGAAAGGGTGGCACATTACCTGACATAAAGGATACAAGGTAGATGCATAAAGTATCAATTTCTAAACAAGTTATAACTGCTTGATTACTTTCAAGTCCCAGCTGAGATTGGATAGTGTTTGTGGTTCTTTTTTCTTTGTTTTAGGGAGGCTCAGCCAGCAATTTCAATGAGGAAGACGTGCCATGAAAGTCTTGTTTCAGGCCCATGAAATTTCCAAAAGCATCTCCTCTAAACCCAAAGAATACTTAACCTCCTTTTCCTTGTATCTCATCAGACCCATTATTGAATATAATGCACTTCTGACATCTTCTGGTCTAAACATATCACTCAGATGAGAAACCTCAGAGATTCATAATTAAAAAGATGAATGGCCTCAAAAGTCTAAGTTATCAGGACAGATTGGCAGCCCTTTCTCTGTAGTCAATCTCTTATTGACTCCTCCATGGAAATCTATGTCTAGCTTTTTGAGACATGAAAGCTCCAATCCTCTTTGAATTCCTATTTGCCTGCAGAATAAATGGTACCTGAAATACTCAGTTAAAGGAACTAAACATTCATCATTAGATAGATAAGACAAGTGGGCATGATAGATTTATATCCAAACATCTCTCACCTCTAGAACAAACTTCCATAACATGTCAAGCAGAGTAGTGCCCTTGCTACCTTCAACGTAAACCTAGATAATTGGATGGGCAGCCTCATCTTCTTCCCTGGTCTATCTTGTACTTGAGACTAGAGGGAATTTTGATTATGGGTTTTTGGGCTGGGCTTATAATGGTATAAGGAGAAAAGAGTTATAAAGAATTATAGGCATCATTCGTGCAGTTTGAGTAAATAACACATAATCATACCGACGAACACTGGTTACTCATATTGGAGAATATTAACTATATTAGCATTTAGAAGAATAATCCAGCACCATGCGCCATGGCAACATGTTACAGCAGGTTTGCATACACCTGCATAAGTGGTCTCAAAATGTTCACATTTTTGTAGATCCAGTAAGTAACGTCAATATTATAACGGTGAAACCTCACATACGCGAATACGGAAACGTTGACACATATTGAGTGAACCGTGAAAATACCGAAAATCCTGAACCACGAAATTCAAAATGTTGAATCGGCATAGTTGGCCAAACCCACCGCCCGCTACGTACTACCTACCCAAACAAAATAAATAATCCGCATACGTACACTTAACAAAACCCTACTTCTAACCCTAAACTAAAACTTACATATATTACTATGTATGCATTTACCTTAACCCGCACCCTAACCCTAAGGTCCGTAACTATTGCACAACTACATTAAGGAGCTATACCCAAAGAAAATAAATAATCCACATACATACACTTAACAAAACCCTACTTCTAACCCTGAACTAAAGCTTATATATATTACTATGTATGCACTTACCTTAACCCGCACCCTAACCCTAAGGTCTGTAACTATTGCACACTTACCTTAAGGAGCTATACCGGAGAAGGGCCAACTATGATGATTCGACATTTCGAATTTCGTGCTTCAGGACATTCAATGTTTTCGCTGTTCGCTCAATATGTGTTGACATTTCTGTATTTGCTCAACTGCAGTTTCGCGGTTGTAATTGGTAACCATAAGTAACATGTATGGATATTTATTATATTCATAAAATCCCAAACTTTCAGAAAGTCCAAATGTCTAAGGTAGGTTTGCAAATATTACTTTTAATTTTTCTCCAAACAGAAAAATGCAGCACAGCTAGAAGAGAAAAGACTGACTTTTTACTATTTCTTAGAAAATTATGCAGAAGCAAATTAATGCTGTATGATAGCCTTGGATGCTGTATATTCTGCTATTAAGTTCTAGTTTTCAAGAACAGTGTTGGTATAGCTTTAATTAATTCTTATAGCCTTAATTGATAACAGTCTTAAATACCCCATGGAACTACGAGGCTGTCATGCAGAAGAAACAGAGTCGCACATGATTTCCTAAAATCTTAGTAATTTCCTTAATCACTACACACTTAGAAATATAACTCAATGTGCCATCTGCCATATACTGCAGGCAGACAAGCTCTTCAATGTGCATATTAGTCTGCTTAAAATTCCTGTTATGTTTTTTTCCTTCCCACAGTAGGTAATGAGATGGCCTTAGAGCTTACAACTGACAGCTTGCAAAGCTCTAACAGGCTGCCTGAAGGCTTCTTAAGAGTGCACAGTTCTCATAATTTCAATTAATACCTTGTGATATTTTCCTGTATAAATCCCTCACAAGTTTGAGCTTCATTAATCACTAGTGACATAATTTCATAAAGAATATATGGACGTTTCATTGATATTACACTATACCTGCAAGTATTTGTACACATATCAACTTACTTGTCTTAGAATGCATTAATTGCACATCTGCATAAATGTCAGTTCATTCAATCTGCCTCTGATAATTTATTATATTACTTGGATAGGCCTACATACAGGCTTTCATTGAAAGAGAATCTTCCAAATCTGTAATAAGGATTTATTACTCTAAATGCCTCAACTAGACGATGTGTCCCATATTAGTTTATTTTGATTTTCAATTAATTGAATACCTAAGTCTGATTATTACAGTCATTCCATTTTTGTAATATTTAAAGTTTACAGCTAAGGCTAATGGTATGCATGATAGACAGGTGCACTAATCTTGATTTTCCAAAATCTACATCAAAAGCATTTCAATAAAGTTATTTTGCTTCTAGACGTGAATAAAAGGACAATGTTGATCAGTGTGGAACTCGCTCAACCTATCTTTGTCTCATACTGTACCAATTCAAATCTAGTATCTCCACCAGTATTAGAAAAGAGACTTAAGTCATCAACAACAGATAAATAAAATGTGCCGGAGGGACAGCTTTATAACCCAGCACCTCACAAACCTCTGGAAAAAAAATTCCCCTGCATATTAAGCAGTGTAACTCACTACCTTCCTTCAAACATAACATAGGCGACTGAATAGATATCCACACATTTATTCTAGTACTGACTGGCCTAGCTCTCCTACAGAAAGGCACTAAGACTAAGTTGTCTTGGAATATATATGAACCTATAATTGTTTTTGCCGTGGTCTTGACTGTAATATTTTCATATAAAGCCAGCTTTAATTTGTGGTTTCACCTGTAAATGAATTTTGCTTCACCTATATACAGGCTGCTTCTCCAACTGGGGATACGGTGCTAAATTGCTTATTATATGGACGCAGTATGACAACTATTCCAACAAGTTAGAAAATTATCTGAGAATTTTGTTTTTAACAGACAAAACTAAGCATTCTCTCAGCATTGTGGGGCCCATTAAAAATCCATGATAGTTAGCTAATCTCAAGGCCATTATGATTTTTTAATTTATTTGCACCATTAGCTGTCTTCTGTCTATTCTCTGATCTCCATTGTAACCTGTTTGCCTGCCAACATGCAGTCTAGATATCAGGAAGAACCAATAACATGTTAGTCAAACCCCTAATGCCTCAAAAACAACGTATCAACCAAATGGTTAACGATAGTTGTAGA
Organism: Protopterus annectens; assembly: GCF_019279795.1. Taxonomy (NCBI): domain Eukaryota; kingdom Metazoa; phylum Chordata; order Ceratodontiformes; family Protopteridae; genus Protopterus; species Protopterus annectens. The sequence goes on along the minus strand of NC_056748.1, from coordinate 993,766,170 downwards.
ATATTGGTTGTATAAAAAGATTTATAAAGATTAGGGAATCATAAATGATGACATCATTGTTAGTTACATTAGTCCCAAATTAGAGTACGGAATAACAATTTAAAAGAAAACAAACATGAGTAAACTGGAAATAGTACAGGGGAAATATGCCAAGGGCATCCAAGGATGGGAAAATTTAAGTTATTCTGAAAGATTAAAATATCTGAACTTGTATACTGTCACAGATCTCTCATACAATCCATCCACCTCTTTGCTGGATGCCCTTATTTCCTCCTACCTTCTTCATGTCTGTCCCAAATCTTCTTTATCAGTACAATAACTGGAGGGTTTAAAGTATTAGAAGCTTTTCGGCCTTTGCAAAACCTTAGACTATGGCAAGTATATATCCGGAAGAAGAAGTCATATTGTTGGTGATAAAGAATGAAAAAAAAGTATTTTCCAGTTTCGTAGTCTTTTTGGGCCAACGTGCTAAGTGTCAGCAGGAAAAAGTCTGAAATCAATGGGAGGAAAAGCAACAGAAAGACATCTACTTTTCAGAGATCTGAGATTATTATGTTACTTGAGATTTCTGACACAACCAAAAGTTATAAACGCTCATTAGTCTGTACAATGAAGGCATAGGAATCAGGGAAGGTTTTAATGCCTGAACCAGTATTTGCAATGCTTTTGACAAGACCAATTAGCAGAAGCTAGCAGAAGAGTTTCTCAAGTGGGTTTCAGTTCAGCATTGCTACCGTCAAACTGTTTCTGCACATACCACTACCACTTAATAACTGTTTCTAGATATTTAAAAATAAAATGTTTTTTCTGTAACAGGATTATTATAGGAACACATTATGGCTGGTTTCCTCTTGTTGAGTGAATATAATGAAGAATATGTTTCTTGAGGTTCATATCGTCTTCCAGTCACACCAGTCCCAGAAACATTTAATCCTAATAAAGGTATTTTGTAATTGTTGAGAGAGAAGGTTATGTCGTTAAAAAGTGAAAAAAAAATAGAAATATTTTGATTTCCTCTGGTCAGTTTATTCAGTATCTTCCACAAATGAAGGACTTTTTAATAGATTCCTCCAGCAGGTTTGCATTTAAAGCTTTTGCTAGTTCTGATATAACCTGAAAGCATAATGTTCATCCAATTGTAATGGATCTGTGGTGAACCCACCTTAGGAGCTTTCTATTTTTCATTGTGCCTTCAGACAGAGACTATAGAGTACTGCATAAGTTATAGAAAACATTTATTCCTCAGCAATTTGAAAAGTGGGAACGAGAATTATCAAGCTCATATAAAAAATACCAGATTTCCATCCTGGAGCAGATTTCAATGTCACAGTAAGTCTCCCATAGGAAAGAGGTTTGAAACCCTGTAATACTGCACATAAGCATCATGGCCATATGACCAACTGTATCTGTGACAGTCTGCATAAAGTTTGTAGTTGTCTTTCAGTAAAACAGGCAGTAATGATGCAAATGTATAAAAATCATATTATGTTGAATTAAATGTAATGTTTAATAAAAGCTGTGTTTATTGCTTCAAGCAAATATTGCATCATGCAAATTGGTTAAAAATGCTTACAAAAATGCACAAAAAGTATTAATGGAATAGAGTATGGAATCACTTTCAGCAGAAATGCAGTATAGCTGTTAAAATTTGAAACTAGATTATCCTGTGTACACACACCTATAGTGCTTAATGCTTAGTGCTCTTTAAATGCTAGTTCCGGTCAAAGGGGGCATTAACTTAATTAACCCCCCGAAAAGTTATGTTCCTCTGGATTCAGAAAAGTTTATAATTAAGAATTTAACTCATACAGGAAGTATAGAACTTGGAACTCTTCTAAGCAGAGAGAGAAACTGTTATGTTTAGTGCTTTGTCTTGCTTTGTGGACAGAAGTTAAAGTGTAGAAGTCTTATGTCTGTGACACAGCGCACCTTGTTTTTAGACTTACAAGTCAAAGAAAGATGACCATTCAGTAAATCATCAGCTATTGGAACTGATAAGGACAGATATGCTGTTAAACAGACTTCTTGTATACACCTGTCACAAAAGGAGATATTGCAAGCCCAGCTATCTGGAATTTTGTCAGTCATTATATGTCATTTGTGAATATCAGTATGATTTATATAAGATGTTTGTGTTACAAATGTATTAGAGCTATATGCCATGTAAGACAGTTTGTACAGACGTGTGCTGAAGAGGTATTTTGCAAAGTTCTGTTTGAAATGTATCCACAGTGTACCCTACTGGAATAAAAGAGAAATGTTCATACACTATTGTAACTGTTTAAATGTATATATTTTAACAGGGGAGGCTGTAATACAGGAAGTTAACTTGCAAATCTTCAGAAAAATAGCTGAAATTAAATTACTTTATGGCTAGGCGATAAAAAAGATGTTGTCTTTCAGCTTCAATGCAGCCAGGAGACAGAATTTCTAAAACTAGTGGGCTTTATGTATTATCCTGGAAGTGTTTTATTGCTTTATGACTTCCACAATTTGCCAAGGATCTGAGGAAAACCCCTTGTCTATGTATTTTTACTGGCAGATGCCAAGTACTGCTAGATTCCAGCACTGGGGGTTCTTGCCTGGGATAGAGTCCGATGATAAGAAATTATGTCATTCTGCAAGTGATCCCAGCAGTAATATTTGATATATTAATTTTGGGATGTGTCTTAGTGAGAGACAGCATTTTGTATTCTGTCTTGGACCTGACAAGATCCATTCACCACACATCTACCTTGCTCTTAGATAAGTTAACTAGGGTATAGTAATTCTCTTAGATGTTGTTAGGAATATAGCAAAGCTTAATTTAGATATTTTTCTTTATTTATTTGAGAATATCCTACAATGTTGTTTTAAATATTTCCTGTGATTTTGAACTCTGATGTCACTGTACTTACATACATAGTATGTTCTTCTTCTTGTATTATTTATTATTAAATATATTTAAACCCTTCATTGTGGCTGATCTTTGTAGAGATATTTAAGTTTTGAGAGTACTTGCATATTTATTTGGTGATACTGTGGGCCACTCCTAATAGCCTTGCTCTTAGTCAAACTACCATTTGCATTGCTAGGAACATTGCACAGTAAGATTGGAGACCCCTTGTTAAAGGCCTTAAAGTAGCTGATAAGGAGCTGGCTGGTGGCAATGATAACTACCTTATAATTTGGGGAAAAGGGGGGTATAACTAGTAAACCTGTGCCAGCCTTTCCCAGAGGCGTGTGTGTGTGTGTGTGTGTGTGTGTGTGTGTGTGTGTGTGTGTGTGTGTGTGTGTGTGTGTGTGTGTGTGTGTGTGTGTGTGTGTGTGTGTGTGTGTGTGCCTACCTTCTGGCACTTCTAGCCATATTCCTGAAAAGGTGAAAAGCTAAGGTACCAGAATAAAGCAAAATACTGATCTTTGTGCTGGAGCTGGTTTTATGCGTTTCTTTTTTACTTGCCTTTACTTAGTGTTTGTAACTTCTAGCCATAGCCCATGACATTCCCTTTGCAGGTCATATGGGCATAAAGCATACCAAGAGACATATTATGCAAAACCTTTATTGGGCTGCGATTTCCAGGCATGTAACAGGGTATAGCAGGACCTGTGAGCAGTGCCAAAAGGTAGGCAAGGTAGGAGACAAGCTCAAAGCTCCTTTGATGCCCTTGCCTGTTTTTGAGGAGCCATTTCAGAGGACAGCTGTGGATATTGTGGGACCTCTGAATACCCTAAGTTCCACAGGGAAGACATATATCCTAGTGGTAGTAGATTATGCTACCAGATACCCTGAAGCAGTGGCTCTGTCCTCCATTTAGGCAGAAAAGGTGGCAAAAGCTTTGTTAGAAATTTTCAGCAGGGTAGGTTTCACAAAAGAAATGCTGAGTGACAAAGGTGCCAATTTCATGTCATACCTGCTGGGTTGTCTGTGGAAGTACTGTGGTATAAAGCCCCTAAAGACCACCCCCTACAAGCCCCAGACTAATGGTGTGGTGGAGAGGTTAAACTCTACTCTAGAGACCATGCTATGGGCATTTGCAGACCAGTTTAAGAGGGAGTGGGAGAAATATCTGCCCCATCTGTCATTTGGTTATAGACAGGTGCCCCAGGAATCCACAGGATTTTTACCCTTTGAGTTGCTGTATGGGCAAAGGGTGAGGGGCCTCTAGATTTGATTTGTGATGACTAGGAGGGTGAGTGTGAATCCCACAAGGATATGTGGCATATGTCCTAAATCTCGGGACAAGACTGAGAGCACTCATGGGCTTGGCCCAGGAGAAACTAGCAGAAGCCCAACAGCAGAAAAAAGGTCTGGTATGACAGGAATGCTCAAGCTAGAGAGCATGCTTGGTTCTCATCCCTTTCAACACAACAAGCTACAGGCAGCTTAGGATGGTCCCTTCAAGGTGGTAAGGAAGGTCATTGATGATTACATGGTAGAACTGCTAGGCAGGAGGCAGGGGCTCAAACTGAACTTAACTTGATGTAACCTTACCATGATTGAGAGGCTGTGGTGCTAAGTATTTGTAGTAGGAGGCAGGAGGAGTCTGAGGGGGCTCTATGGCTACAAGGAGCCAGCCAGCAAAATCCCAAATTACTATGGTGGAGCCTAGGATTGCAGGCAAATGATATGACAGTGCAGCTCTGTAATGGGGTCAGCAATGCAAAGGCAGCTAGGATCTCAAGACAGGGGATGGGTAAGGTATTGCCAGACAGGTTCATCCCTCTCAAGCAATGTTTCTCAAGGGTTATTTGAAAAACTAGCTTGAGTCTTCGTGGGGATGTCACTAAAGGACATACGGCCAGCATAGCTATCTGGAATTTTGTAAATAATTATGTCATTTGTGAATATCAACATGATTCACATGATTCATATAAGATGTTTGTGTTACAAATGTATTAAAGCTGTATAAGATGGTTTCTATAGACGTGTGCTGACAAAGTATTTTACAAAGTGCTGTTTGAAATGCACCCTACTGGAATAGAACAGAAATGTGCATACGCTATTGCAACTGTTTAAATGTATATATTTCAACAGGGTTAACTGGAAGAGATGAGGATAACTTGCAAAACTTCAGAAAAATAGCTGAAATTAAATTACTTTATGGCTAAGCCATAAAAAGTTGTTATCTTTCAATTTCATTGCAGCAAGGAGATGCAATGCCTAAAACTAAGGAGCTTTCTGTATTGTCTTGGAAGTGTTTTATTATTTTAGGACTTCCACCATTTACTAAAGATCTGAGAAAAAGCCCTTGTCTATGTATTTTCACAGGTAGATGCTAAATACTGCCAGATTCCAGCAGTGGGGGGTTCTCACCTGGGATAGAATCAGATGACCAGAAATGATGTTATTCTGCAAGCCATGCCAGCAGCAATATTTGAGATATTAATTTGGGAAGTCTCTTAGTGAGAGACAGCATTCTGTATTCTGTCTTGGACCTGACAAGATCCATTCACCACACATCTGCCTTTCTCTTAATTAAGTTAACTAAGGTACATTATTTCTCTTAGATATAGTCAGTAAATATAGCAAAGCTTAATTTAGATGTTTTTCTTTATTTATTTGAGACTTTCCTGCAATGTTGTTTTAAATATTTCCTGTGATTTTGAACTCTGATGTCACTGTACTTACATACTGAGTATTTTTTGTTCCTTAATTATTTATTATTAAATATATTTAAACCCTTCATTGTGGCTGATCTTTGTAGAGATATTTAAGTTTTGAGAGTACTTGCATATTTATTTTGTGATACTGTGGGCCACTCCTAATAGCCTTGCTTTTAGTCAAACTACCATTTGCATTGCTAGGAACATTGCACAGCAAGATTGGACACCCTTTGTTAAAGGCCTTAAAGTAGCTGTTAAGGAGCTGGCTGATTGCAATAATAACTACCTTATAATTTGGGGAAAAGGGGGCATAACTAGTAAACCTGTGCCAGCCTTTCCCAGAGGTGTGTGTGTGTGTCTGTGTGTGTGTGTGTGTGTGTGTGTGTGTGTGTGTGTGTGTGTGTGCGCCTACCTTCTGGCACTTCTAGCCATATTCCTGAAAAGGTGAAAAGGTGAAAAGCCAAGGTACCAGAATAAAGCAAAATACTGATCTTTGTGGCAGAGCTGGTTTTTATGCGTTTCTGTTTTACTTGCCTTCATTTGGTGTTTGTAACTTCTAGCCATAGCCCATGACATTCCCTTTGCAGGTCATATGGGCATAAAGCATACCAAGAGACATATTATGCAAAACTTTTATTGGGCTGTGATTTCCAGTCTTGTAACAGGGTATAGCAGGACCTGTGAGCAGTGCCAAAAGGTTGGTAAGGTAGGAGACAAGCTCAAAGCTCCTTTGATGCCTTTGCCTGTTTTTGAGGAGCCATTTCAGAGGACAGCTGTGGATATTGTGGGACCTCTGAATTCCCCAAGTTCCACAGGGAGGACATATATCCTAGTGGTAGTAGATTATGCTACCAGATACCCTGAGGCAATGGCTCTGTCTTCCATTGAGGCAGAAAAGGTGGCAAATGCTTTGTTAGAAATTTTCAGCAGGGTAGGTTTCACAAAAGAAATGCTGAGTGGCAGAGGTGTCAATTTCATGTCAGACCTGCTGGGTTGTCTGTGGAAGCACTGTGGTATAAAGCCCCTAAAGACCACCCCTTACCAGCCCCAGACTAATGGACTGGTGGAGAGGTTAAACTCTACTCTAGAGACCATGCTACGGGCATTTGCAGACCAATTTAAGAGGGAGTGGGAGAAATATCTGCCCCATTTGTTGTTTGGTTATAGATAGGTGCCCCAGGAATCCACAGGTGTTTCACCCTTTGAGTTGCTGTATGGGCATAGGGTGAGGGGGCTTCTAGATTTGATTTGTGATGACTAGGAGGGTGAGTGTGAATCCCACAAGGAGTCTGTTGTGGCATATGTCCTAAATTTCAGGACAAGACTGAGAGTGTTATGGGCTTGGCCCAGGAGAACCTAGCAGAAGCCCAACAGCAGAAAAAGGTCTGGTATGACAGGAATGCTCAAGCTAGAGAGCATGCTTGGTTCTCATCCCTTTCAACACAACAAGCTACAGGCAGCTTAGGATGGTCCCTTCAAGGTGGTAAGGAAGGTCATTGATGATTACATGGTAGAACTGCTAGGCAGGGGCTCAAACTGAACTTAACTTGATGTAACCTTACCATGATTGAGAGGCTGTGGTGCTAAGTATTTGTAGTAGGAGGCAGGAGGAGTCTGAGGGGGCTCTATGGCTACAAGGAGCCAGCCAGCAAAATCCCAAATTACTATGGTGGAGCCTAGGATTGCAGGCAAATGATATGACAGTGCAGCTCTGTAATGGGGTCAGCAATGCAAAGGCAGCTAGGATCTCAAGACAGGGGATGGGTAAGGTATTGCCAGACAGGTTCATCCCTCTCAAGCAATGTTTCTCAAGGGTTATTTGAAAAACTAGCTTGAGTCTTCGAGGGGGGGGGGATGTCACTAAAGGACATACGGCCAGCATAGCTATCTGGAATTTTGTAAATAATTATGTCATTTGTGAATATCAACATGATTCACATGATTCATATAAGATGTTTGTGTTACAAATGTATTAGAGCTGTATAAGATGGTTTCTATAGATGTGTGCTGACAAAGTATTTTACAAAGTGCTGTTTGAAATGCACCCTACTGGAATAGAACAGAAATGTGCATACGCTATTGCAACTGTTTAAATGTATATATTTCAACAGGGTTAACTGGAAGAGATGAGGATAACTTGCAAAACTTCAGAAAAATAGCTGAAATTAAATTACTTTATGGCTAAGCCATAAAAAGTTGTTATCTTTCAATTTCATTGCAGCAAGGAGATGCAATGCCTAAAACTAAGGAGCTTTCTGTATTGTATTGGAAGTGTTTTATTATTTTAGGACTTCCACCATTTACTAAAGATCTGAGAAAAAGCCCTTGTCTATGTATTTTCACAGGTAGATGCTAAATACTGCCAGATTCCAGCAGTGGGGGGTTCTCACCTGGGATAGAATCAGATGACCAGAAATGATGTTATTCTGCAAGCCATGCCAGCAGCAATATTTGAGATATTAATTTGGGAAGTCTCTTAGTGAGAGACAGCATTCTGTATTCTGTCTTGGACCTGACAAGATCCATTCACCACACATCTGCCTTTCTCTTAATTAAGTTAACTAAGGTACATTATTTCTCTTAGATATAGTCAGTAAATATAGCAAAGCTTAATTTAGATGTTTTTCTTTATTTATTTGAGACTTTCCTGCAATGTTGTTTTAAATATTTCCTGTGATTTTGAACTCTGATGTCACTGTACTTACATACTGAGTATTTTTTGTTCCTTAATTATTTATTATTAAATATATTTAAACCCTTCATTGTGGCTGATCTTTGTAGAGATATTTAAGTTTTGAGAGTACTTGCATATTTATTTTGTGATACTGTGGGCCACTCCTAATAGCCTTGCTTTTAGTCAAACTACCATTTGCATTGCTAGGAACATTGCACAGCAAGATTGGACACCCTTTGTTAAGGGCCTTAAAGTAGCTGTTAAGGAGCTGGCTGATTGCAATAATAACTACCTTATAATTTGGGGAAAAGGGGGCATAACTAGTAAACCTGTGCCAGCCTTTCCCAGAGGTGTGTGTGTGTGTGTGTGTGTGTGTGTGTGTGTGTGTGTGTGTGTGTGTGTGTGTGTGTGTGTGTGTGTGCGCCTACCTTCTGGCACTTCTAGCCATATTCCTGAAAAGGCGAAAAGGTGAAAAGCCAAGGTACCAGAATAAAGCAAAATACTGATCTTTGTGGCAGAGCTGGTTTTTATGCGTTTCTGTTTTACTTGCCTTCATTTGGTGTTTGTAACTTCTAGCCATAGCCCATGACATTCCCTTTGCAGGTCATATGGGCATAAAGCATACCAAGAGACATATTATGCAAAACTTTTATTGGGCTGTGATTTCCAGTCTTGTAACAGGGTATAGCAGGACCTGTGAGCAGTGCCAAAAGGTTGGTAAGGTAGGAGACAAGCTCAAAGCTCCTTTGATGCCTTTGCCTGTTTTTGAGGAGCCACTTCAGAGGACAGCTGTGGATATTGTGGGACCTCTGAATACCCCAAGTTCCACAGGGAGGACATATATCCTAGTGGTAGTAGATTATGCTACCAGATACCCTGAGGCAATGGCTCTGTCTTCCATTGAGGCAGAAAAGGTGGCAAATGCTTTGTTAGAAATTTTCAGCAGGGTAGGTTTCACAAAAGAAATGCTGAGTGGCAGAGGTGTCAATTTCATGTCAGACCTGCTGGGTTGTCTGTGGAAGCACTGTGGTATAAAGCCCCTAAAGACCACCCCCTACCAGCCCCAGACTAATGGACTGGTGGAGAGGTTAAACTCTACTCTAGAGACCATGCTACGGGCATTTGCAGACCAATTTAAGAGGGAGTGGGAGAAATATCTGCCCCATTTGTTGTTTGGTTATAGATAGGTGCCCCAGGAATCCACAGGTGTTTCACCCTTTGAGTTGCTGTATGGGCATAGGGTGAGGGGGCTTCTAGATTTGATTTGTGATGACTAGGAGGGTGAGTGTGAATCCTACAAGGAGTCTGTTGTGGCATATGTCCTAAATTTCAGGACAAGACTGAGAGTGTTATGGGCTTGGCCCAGGAGAACCTAGCAGAAGCCCAACAGCAGAAAAAGGTCTGGTATGACAGGAATGCTCAAGCTAGAGAGCATGCTTGGTTCTCATTCTTTTCAACACAACAAGCTACAAGCAGCTTAGGAGGGACCCTTCAAGGTGGTAAGGGAAGTCATTGATGTTAACTACATGGTAGAACAGTTAGGCAGGAGGCAGGGGCTCAAACTGTACTTAACTTGATGTAACATTACCATGACTGAGAGGCTGTGGTGCTAAGTATTTGTAGTAGGAGGCAGGAGGAGTCTGAGGGGGCTCTATGGCTACAAGGAGCCAGCCAGCAAAATCCCAAATTACTATGGTGGAGCAAATGATATGACAGTGCAGGTCTGTAATGGGGTCATCAATGCAAAGGCAGTTAGGATCTCAAGGCAGGGAATGGGTAAGATATTCCCAGACAGGCTCATCCCTCTCAAGCAATGTTTCTCAAGGGTCACTTGAAAAACTAGCTTGAGTCTTCGAGGGGGGAAGAAATGTCACTAAAGGACATACTGCCAGCATAGCTATCTGGAAATTTGTAAATAATTATGTCATTTGTGAATATCAACATGATTCATATAAGATGTTTGTGTTACAAATGTATTAGAGCTGTATAAGATGGTTTCTATAGACGTGTGCTAACAAGGTATTTTACAAAGTGCTGTTTGAAATGCGCCTTACTGGAATAGAAGAGAAATGTACATACACTATTGCAACTGTTTAAATGTATATATTTTAATAGCAGTGGTGGATCTAGAAATCTGAAAAAGGGGGGGGGGCGCAGTCTGGTCAGTTGACTAGTGGTTGGTGGATCCAGAAATTTCCAGAAGGGAGGGTACAGTCTGGAAAGTACACCAGTGTGAGGTGGAGGTGGGTGGAACACTGGCTGTAGAAGGGCTGTGGAAAGATCCTTAAGATGCTCTGACAGCACATATGAAAAGTCAGCAATATATATATTCTTTTGCACATCATTGTGTTCTGGCTGTGGTAGTGAAGGTAGGTGACTACTGCCTAGCATACAGCAAATTTACAGATAGTACCAACTATTGGTTACTCATGGCAGGTCACAGAGCTCTCCCATATTGACACAGTTTGTATATGTATTATGATGGCCTAGCAAAGAGTCCCAGTAAAGGTGATACCACCTCAGCAAGTAGCATAGCAAATGCAAACAACTTTGTAAGTAATAAAGAATTTCTGCAAAGCCAGTGAATAACTATGCAAACACACACACAAATGTAAGGAACTACATATTATGTGAAAAAAATTCGAAAAAGCAGGCAGAGCACTTTAAAGACCTTTCCCTCTACTCAGTTTCCTAGAGATTGCTGAGAGATGATATATGCCTGGCTTACAAGGCATCCACAAACCCCACACTTATGAATCTCCTACATACATGTAAGTCAAAGAGTACTGAAAATACAAGGTCTAGGAACCTGAATTTTGTTTGTGATTTGAAAAGTACATGTTGGAGAGACAGATATGTGTCCCAGAGACTGATCCTCCTATGGAACAGGATTCCCATCCATGTGAAACTGAGTTGGTCTATTACCCAATTTAAGCACAACATAGACAAGTGGATGGGGAACAGGAAATTTGCACGGGGCCTGTCATCCATGTCCTTTATGGACAGAGGTAGCTTATAAATGCCTGATCCTCAATGTCCTATTTGGATGCAGGACATCATTATTCTTTCGGAAAAACTTGGCTAGACTTAGAAAGGCCCCCCCCCCCCAAGTCGTTAGCCTAGTAACAGTCTATGAATACCTCAGTTCAGTTATATGCTGTTAAGAAAACAAATGAAATCATTGTAAAATATCACAGAGAAATATAACATAATATCAACCTTAATGTCATGCAGTATCAAATATAAACCAAAAGCACACGCTTTGGGCTGAATCAATAAAAATTCCATTTAATTTGTGCAAAAAAAAATAACACTTCCATTATGTCAGGAAAAAACTGAATGTTCCAAGGACTGGAATCCCCAAACTGTATTTGCCAAAAAAAAAACAAAGAAAACACTTTTTAAATGTTTTTCCAAGGTTAAAGCTCCCCCTGCACCCTATGATGTGGAGGTGAGGGGCAAGAACTCTATACCCCAAAACGTATATATACCAACTCCATGATCACTGTAACTCAAACAAGGGTAAAATTCCCTCAAAAGGGTCATTGCTGGTAGAACTGACTGACAGTGATTTCCAATGGAGGTACTCAGACTGTCAGCATGTTGAACTTTGGGCAACTGAGGCTCAAGACTTCAATTTTCGGCCACATGTAGGTCACTCGATAAAAGCTTTCCTCAGCAGAACACAAACATGTCATCTAACAGTTCAGGGCCAATCATTATTATTGACAAATAGCCACCATACCCATTGCCTACTTAAAGTATCTGGTTTGACCCTTCTACTATAAAAAATAATGTATTAATGTGCATTTTGTTTCACAGACACAATAATCACTACTTGTCTTCCAGGTTGTTTCACTCAAATACATCTCAGTCCTTCAAAGTTAGAATTACAACATCAAACAGCAGGGGCCAGTCATTTAATCCATGGGCAGTTACCATACCCATTGCCTACCTGTAGTGTCTGCTAACATTAATGTAATTTTCACATAAACAGTAGTGACAGATTGCTTTACCCAAATAAACTTTACTCCTTCAAAGATAGAATTCAAAGCCGGAATTAATGCAGCAAAACACAAGGGATAATCATTTCATCCACAGACCAACTCCACACCTGTATTCTACCTAAAGTATCTACTTTGACCCTGACATGATTAAAAATAATAGTTTCATTAATATATTTTTGTTGCAAAGAATAAGTCACATCTTCTCTTCTAACTTGCTTCACCCAAAGACACATTAGTTTTGGAAATCCAGAATTACAAAAAATAAATGTTGGGTCAGTCATTTCATCTACATACAGCCTCAATGCCCACTGCCTATATACAATATAGTATATAATGGCCAGTTTGGCCATTCTAGGATAACAATAATTAACAGGTTTTGCAAAACAAGAATGCAGTAATGTAATATCAGTTTGTATTCAAGGTTGTTTATCCAAATACACACAAAACCGGATATACTGGTCCATAAGAAGACAAAAGTAACATTCATCATTGAAATCACCACACCCAGTGACTATAGTGTCCTCTGTACAGAGACACAAAGTCATAAAATATCAAGACTTGCAGGCAGAAATGATAGCAATGTGGAAGAAAGATACCCAGACAGTCCTAATAGTAGTAGGAGCAACGGGTCTTATAAAAAGAATCTTCAGTCGTATTTAGATATGTTACCAATACATGTAACTCCATATGAATTGCTGGAGTCATTACTGGGCATATTGGAGGCACTGTGAAGAGCACTTCTGGCTGACATCAAAAGATTAAAACAATACTAATTTCATGAACTTTAATCGTATGCTGACTTAGGAATGGGGTCCATTCCTATCATGGTATTAGAAACCCAAAAGATTTAGAGAAATTAAAAAAGATAGAAGCTGGGGATAAACCACATCGTTAGATGGGTATCCAACTGACAGAACTCATACAGACAAAGTAGGGGATTCCACCTCTACCAGCACAGCTGTTACTAGTGGTGTTCCACAAGGATCTGTGCTGGGTCCACTTCTGTTTGGAATCTATTTCTCAGAAGTTCAGGTGAAAATAGATGGCCTGTGGCATACCAGATTTGCTGATGACTGCAAACTGGGTGCAATCATTGAATCCCCAAACAAGGTCACCATACTACAAAAAGGGCTTATGCAGACAAATGACTGGTGCCAAAGCCACGGAGTTAAACTTAACACAAAAAAATGTATTATCATCCCCTTCAGTAAACGTGAAGTCCTGGCAAATTACAACATTAAAAATACCCCCCTAAGTTCAAACCCAGTGGTGAGAGATTTGGGAATGTAGGTTGATAGCAGCCTTAACGATCATCACGTATCCACAGTGGTGAGGAAAGCCTTCTATGTTACCCATCTCATAAGCAAGGGAACAGCATCCAAAAAGAAGGGTTTATAACTCCTCTCTACTCGTTCCTCCCTTCTACATGTACCTCATCAGACACCTGCTGCTGCTGCTGAAGAGACCTAATGGCTTCTCACCAAGAAAATTCAAGGCCTTCATCACATGACCAATATGGACAGACTGAAGGTTCTGTCACTATACTCTGTATTGTATAGACTGCTTAGAGGCGACTTGTGCCTGGCCTACAGAGCAGTCTCAGACCCTGCCTTAATGGAAATGCTACACATCCGCGAATCTTATGGGACAAAAGTTACTAACTCTAGAGACCTTAACCTAGCCTGCAACATAAACATGACTTGCTGGAGAGACAGATACATCTCCCACAGGCTATCACTCCTCCGGAGCAAACTCCTAGTGCAAGTTAAACAGAGCTCCTCAATGACTCTATTTAACTATAACTTGGACAGTTGGATAAGAAACCATAAATTCATCCCGGGAGTTTCATATATGTCCCTCTTGAATAGGGGAAGTCGGTGTTGATCATAAATTCATATGCTAATACAGGTTATTTCTCTCAGTCTATGAAGGAAAAGGGTAAACCATGGCTAGGCTAGGCTTGTTTGTAAAAGGCCCTAGTAACCTCCTATGATCCTATGAAATCCTGAACCTTGTGTTTTTGAGATAAATAACCATTATGCCAACTCCCAACCTCAAGTTTATTAAAGCTAATACTGTGCTAAAAGAGTTAAAACATGACTCACAGAACACTGAAATGGTTAATGACATGTTACTTCTACTGTTAAAATTATTTTCCCAGTCTATGAGTTACATTTACTGCCTTCTGTGCTAACTTCAATAACTTTCCTTACGACTTCCTATGTTTCATTTTCTCAGCTACCCCAGATTTAGCTACAACATGCTAGAATCCTTCAGTCAACTCAGTTTCTCACTTTTGAATTAAATATTCTGTTCTTCTTATTTGTATTCCCACCAAAGTTGTTTTTTTTTCTGTTGGCCCTTACAACTAAATTACACTTTTGCTCACTTTCCACTTGCACCATATCTCACTTTAAAACTTACACAAGCTATACACATCATTACTTACACTTCGAAGAGAAAAAGATCTTTCAGTTTGCCACAATGGTCCTTGTTTATCCATTCCTAGTTCTTCTACTCCAGTGTTAAAATCACTGATACAGCCGCACAGCTACAGCTGTTTAAATTAATGAATGTGGGAATTGTGAGCCACACTGAATACCAGCAATCTCATATGTGTTGCCAGTATTAAGGCTTTGAAACATGTAGAAAAGTCATTTAAATTGTCAAGGAAAAGCTAACACTTTCCTTAAGAAACTGTGCCATCTTTTCATCTTACTAGGAAGAGAAAGAATTGGCAGACAAATACAAGTAGCAATCATAACTCTCGACCTTCCAGCTACAAAATAAGGAACAATGTCCTTCATAATGTGGAACAAATAAAATGTCATAGGGAAGGGAGTATTTCCATAACAAACAGCTATGGTAATAGGTGCGACCAAACTTCTAAATAACCGAGAGAATAGCGCTACCGCATTTTTAAGTATGGCAACCGAAAAACTTACAGAACGTGGGATTTCAAGGTGCCGTAACATAGATTAACACAACATCATATAAGTGGCAGGGTTAATGCCTCAGAAATAGTCCAGAATATTGTGTAGCCTGCAGCTGTCCTTCAAGTACTTTGCGCTCTTTTTTTTTTTCAGCTGTTCCTCAGACAAGCTTCTCTCGGTCTCAATGTCTGAAAGATTTGTAGTCATGATGGGAGATGCGTTAGAAGAGACACTCGGGATCTTAGGGTTATCAAGTCACCTGACTGGATACTCTAATTGAGCGTTCCATCATGACTTGTGAAGCAAGATGGAAAAATAACTACTTGAAGAAAATAAAGCTTCTGTGGTTTGAAATTTGAAAATGTACAAGCAAATGAGGTACGTTCTTAACTGTGTACCACTTTTGTTGTATATTTTTTGATTTCAACTGAAACAGTTAAAAAGCAATTTTTTATAACACTCTGTAAGGGTGCTTAAAATAAAACAAAGGGGAGGGCGCGTGCCCCTGCGCCAAGGCCTAAATCCGCCAATGAATAGGGTTAACTGGAAGAGAGGAGGTTAACTTGCAAAACTTCAGAAACATAGCTGAAATTAAATTACTTTATGGCTAAGCAATAAAAAGATGTTGTCTTTCAATTTCATTGCAGCAAGGAAATGCAATGCCTAAAACTAAGGAGCTTTCTGTATTGTCTTGGAAGTGTTTTATTATTTTAGGACTTCCACCATTTACTAAAGATCTGAGGAAAAGCCCTTGTCTATGTATTTTCACAGGTAGATGCTAAATACTGCCAGATTCCAGCAGTGGGGGGTTCTCACCTGGGATAGAATCAGATGACCAGAAATGATGTTATTCTGCAAGCCATGTCAACAGCAATATTTGAGATATTAATTTGGGAAGTATCTTAGTGAGAGACAGCATTCTGTATTCTGCCTTGGACCTGACAAGATCCATTCACCACACATCTGCCTTTCTCTTAATTAAGTTAACTGAGGTATAGTAATTCTCTTAGATATAGTCAGGAATATAGCAAAACTTAATTTAGATACTTTTCTTTATTTATTTGAGACTGTCCTGCAATGTTGTTTTAAATATTTGCTGTGATTTTGAACTCTGATGTCACTGTACTTAGATACTGAGTATTTTTTTGTTCTTTTATTATTCATTATTAAATATATTTAAACCTTTCATTGTGGCTGATCTTTGTAGAGATATTTAAGTTTTGAGAGTACATGCATATTTATTTGGTGACACTGTGGGTCATTTCTAATAGCCTTGCTCTTAGTCAAACTAACATTTGTATTGCTAGTAACATTACTCAGTAAGATTGGACACCCTTTGTTAAGGGCCTTAAAGTAGCTGATAAGGAGTGACTGGTGGCAGTGATAACTACCTTATAATCTGGGCAAAAGGGGGCATTGCTAGTAAAACTGTGCCAGCTTTTCCCTGGTGTGTGTGTGTGTGTGTGTGTGTGTGTGTGTGTGTGTGTGTGTGTGTGTGTGTGTGTGTGCGTGTGTGTGTGTGTGTGTGTGTAAATCAAACCTCAGAGTGTAGGGACACGAAGCACTGGTTGGAAAGAGAGGGTGGTGGAGGTCTTGGCTTGGCCACTCAGCTGAGATCTCAACTCTATAGCTGTGCCAGCGGGAAGTCTTACTGGAGATCTAGCGAAAGAGGGAGAAACCAGCCATGGACTGACTGTGGTCTGTGTGTGCTTTTAAGGGAAATTGCACTTGATGCAGAGAGCGGCATCTGGAAATACTGTGTATGTACCTGTCATCCTCTCAGTGTACATCCTCTACTGGTGTTGAAGGTCCTTGATTACTGGTCTAATGGTGGGGCATCACAACACCATTTGCTTTTTAAAACATTAAATAATACTGGCGCATCTGAAATATAGGAGAACAGCCTACATTTCTGGCCATGCATTATTTCATATCACTCTAGAAGCTCCTTTTCTGTTATACGTCTGCAGATTAAACCTAAGTGTAAGTACAGCAGATGCATGAAACAGTAGTTCCTCTTTCAGATACATGGTTCTACACTCTGAATAAACACATGAATGCACCATGGAAAATTCTTGGAATTATCTAAAAAGATATGCACAAGCTATTTGATTGGTGCTGCATAGACAGAAGAGACTTCACTTGGACCATAGCACCATGGACAGCACAATACACTGCTGTTAGAAATGTAAAAGCAATCGCTACAACTGGCATGTAATAGCAGTACATACTATATGTATGTAATGTGACTGCATGTATGTATCTGTGTGTGTGTGTGGGGGGGGGGGGGGTTCCGAGGGTGTGTACATCTTGGCTTTAAAATATTCCTAAGAGGTGAGATATCAAACTAGTCTGTCTCTTTCCTGCAAAGTATCCCTTATGCATGAGTAAACAGATCATGCCTCTATGCCTTATCTAAGTCTGCATTCTCCTTTTTTAGTAGCTGTTTTGATGATTCATGCACATACTGTTAGCAATCTACTGGTGGAATGTGATAACTTCTAACAGCATTGTGGCTTACTATATGTACCCCTGTGAATGTATTCATCTTAACCATGCTTTATGTGGCAAAGAGAAGGGAGTCCCAGTATTTACATGCAATTTTCTTTCCCTTTGTTAGTATAAACATTTTTTTTCACTCAGGCTAGCAGAACACTGACTGGAACTAGTACAGCAGACAATGAATCAAGTACCTGTCATTTGCAAGATCTTCTGTAAGATGAGCAAAACTGCTTCTTCCTTTCTTCTATGAATCAAGTTGTTTATGAAAGAAATGATGCTGTGAAGAAAAAGTTAAAATAAGTGGCAAAAGGCAAGATAATGATTTTAGTAAGGGGAAGGGAAACTTTTAAATCATGGTAGGAAATGTGTTTACAAAATGCTCTAACCAGATTACTCACAGAGGAATACATGCAACCTCTACTTGCTGTTTTCATTTGCCAAATCTACAACCTATTGCTCTGTAAGATACTTGATTATGATAAGTACATGTTGATATATTTCTGTTTCCTTGAATGTCACAAGCAATGATGTGCTATGGTTTTCTATTATTTATAATAATTGTTAATATTAGGTTACTTAATATGGTGGTAGCTTCCCCAGTGGTGTGTCCTGGGTATTACTGACATTCAGGCCATGGCAATTTTTGAAAGCTAAATAGTACCTGATTTTCTGTTGTATATAAAATTAATTTTGTGATTATAGCAAAGTTTTTGTTTTATTTATTTGAATGCTTTTATTTAATAGTATGTGGCAATGAATACAGAAGTTATTAATATCTTATAACAGAATGATAGCAAATGGTCAGATTGCATTTAAATCCTACCATAGTCACAAATAATATAAGTAAAGTTGCAGGGGCTATGCATCCTAAATCTACACTACAGGGATTTATTATGTATGCGAGGAAAGACTATATTTATTTATTTTATTTATTTATTGACATTTGTTAACCAGGTTTGTCCAACTGGGCTTGTGGCCCATTTTCAGTGGAGACCTGAGGAGAAAAGCTCCAGTAATACATTTTAAAACAAGTACAATTTTAAACAATATTGATATAATATCAGCTATAGCAAAACAATGCACATATGTTGGGATACATGCATAAAGTTAAAGTTGCATTAAAAAGAAGCTAAGTAACTATTTTACATTGATATAGTTCAATAGGTCAACAATTAACATTTTTTGTTTGTATAAAATTGTGCAAATGCATAGTAGACACATTGGAGAGAGAGGTGTAATGAGGTACTAAGTATGATCCTTTTGAGGGTACATAAAGGGAAGGAAAACTAGGTAGGGTCATGGCAAGGGCAGGTTCTGAAATTGAGAAAATAAGCTTTTAGTTCATTTTTAAAGTGTGAGGTGTGGGAGATTGAACGTAAGTCAAGGGGAAGTTTGTTCCAAGCATGGGCAAGGGAGTGTTTGTAGAGTAGTTTGCCTACTGACCTTTTTGGGTGGTAGATATCAAGTAATTGTTGGTTAGAAGTATGGAGGGTCCAGGATGGGATGTAGATGGAGACTAAGGAAGATAGAGATGGACAGAAGGAGGGTTTATAAAGAATATAGTGTAGCATATGAAATTGATAAGATAGCAGAAACTGGGGAAGTTCAAGCCATTGAAGAGAGTTTAAAGAAATGCAGTGGTGTGAGTTGTATGGGGAGTTAGTAATGAATCTGGCTATTTTATGGTAAGTCTGTTGCAGTTTGTTTAGAATGGAGGCCTGGATATTGGTAAGAACTGGGGCGGCATATAAGAGGGAGGGGAGGAGGAGTGCCTGGCCCAGGGTAAGTCTAGATTCAGGGGTTAGTCATTTTTTGTTCAGATATAGCAGACCTAGTTTCTGGTTTGTTTTTTTTATATATTGGAGTATGTGTAGGTTGAACTTGAGTTCATCATCGATAATGACCCCTAGGAGTTTTGTGTGGGTGTCAGGTTGGATATTTGTATTGTTAGAAGATGTAATAAAAAAGGAGGTTTTGTGATGAGAAAGAGAACGGGGAAGGAAAAGTAGGAGTTTGGTCTTTTTGGGATTTAGGATCAATAGGTTGTGAAAGAGCCATTGCTCAGTGGATAGTAGGGCCTGTTGGGTCAGAGAGTGTACTTCAGGAATGTTATTTGAGATGGGTATAAGTGTGGAGTTGTCGGCATACTGAATAAGGGAGGATTCTTTGCATGAGGTGTAAAGATCATTGGTGAAGATGTTAAACAAAAGGGGTCCTAAGATGGAGCCTTGGGGAACACCAGTGGAGATGGGAAGGAAAGGTGAGGAGGATGAGAGCCATTTGACAGATTGTTCCCTGCCAGATAGGTAACTATTAAACCAGGCAAGTGCAGAGGGGGATAGGTGGAGATTTGCGGGTTTGGATAGTAGTAGAGGATGAGAGACAGTATCAAAGGCTTTGGAGAGATCTAGGAAGATACAGGAAATGAGTTTATTGTTGTCTAGGGCCTCTGCAATGATATGCATGAAGGAGAGGAGGGCAGTGGTAGTGCTGTGGTGAGGACGAAATCCATGTTGGGTAGGGGTAGGTAAGTGGTGTGTGAGGAGGTGATTGAGAAGCTGTGAGTGAATACATTTTTCTAATATCTTGGAGAGGGGGGACAGATTGGCAATGGGTCAGTAGTTTGAGGGGTCAGTGGAGTTTCCACCTTTATGAAGAGGGATAGTGAAGAAAGATTTCCAAAGGGTGGGGACAGTTGATTCTAGAATAGATCGATTAATTAGTGTAGATACAGGATAGGCAATTGAGTCAGCAGCAAGTTTGAGGAATGTAGGAGATAGATTGTCAGTGGAAGGAGAGCAAGGTTTTAGCTTGAGTAGTAGAGATTTGATTTAAGTAATGGGAACTGGCTCAAAAGAAACCAAAGTTGTGTTAGTGGGACTTGGAGAGGAGGGTGTCGAAGTAGAGTTTAGCTTAGTGGTTACCAGATTTTGGATGGAAGAGATAAAGTGTTTATTCAGGAGGGTAGCTGTTTCCTGAGAGGAAGAGTTAGGGTATGGGGAGGGATTAGAGGGCTTTCCAGGATAGAGGATGTTGTTGAGAGGTGACCAAAATTTTTGAGGATTGGATTTGTTGTTAAGCTGAGCAGAGCTGTAGTATAACTTTTTGTCATTAGTTGTATGTTTTTTTGCAAGGTTCCTCAGTTGCCTGTATGTTTGAAGAAAAGGTGGCTGTTTAGTTTTAGTCCAGGTTTTCCAAGCATGATCTCTTTGTTTCATAAGGGACCTAGTGTCTTTGGAGAGCCAGGGAGCATGGTTTGATTTTACTCTGATCTTCCTAGAGGGAGCTAAGGAGTTTAGAGTATTCATGAAGATGCTATTGAAAGTGCTTACAGCATCGTTTAGGGGGAAGTGTTTTAGAATGGACCAATCTATGTTGTGGAGAATGGAGTTAAATTGGGATGAATTGAAAGTCGATAGTTTTCGACAGTCTTTGATAAGGTGAGGTTTAGGAATATGGGAGTAGTGTCTTAAGATGGTGGTAGGGAGATGATCACTGAGGGAGTCAGGTAAGGTGTAGGGATTGTGATATTGATGGGGGGAATTGGTAAGGATCCAGTCTATGATGGAGCTGGAAGAGGAATTTTTATGGAAGCGAGTGGGAGATGTTATAAGTTGGTGGAAGCCATGTAGGTGGATACTGAGTTGGGGGGGGGGAGTCAGTTGTGAGTTTGGACCAATCACTGTTGACATCACCAAGGATAAGTGTCTCATATGGTATGTTGTGGGAGAACCAGGATAGGATGTTTTCAAGAATGGGAAGATTGTTACCAGGAGGAAGGTAGATAGAGGCAATTGCAAGTTTTTTGTGGGGATTTAGATGGCAGTTAAGGATGATGATTTCAGCTGGGAGGAAGTCAGGAATTGGGGAAGGGTATGGTGAGAGGTTAAGAATGTTTCAGTAGAGGATGGCCACGCCACCACCTTTTTTTACAGGTCTATCAGATCGGAAGATATTATAACCTGGTGGGAGTATTTCACTATTTGAGATGTGTGGCTTGAGCCAGGTTTCAGATAGGGAGAGGATATGAGGGGTATTGAGAGCTACCCATGAGTGCAGATCATTGACTTTATTTGCTAGACTCTGAAAATTCAATGAGTAAATAGTTAAGTATTTGGATGGAGATGATTGTTGTGACTGAGGTTGGTGACTGTTAAAGGAGTAAGAGATTTATGATCTCTGTCTTCCTCAGGATTTCAACTACCTCAGTCTGAGACTTATTGTATTACCTACACACACACACACACACACTCACACACACACACACACACACACACACACACACACACACACACACACACACACACACACACACACACACACACACACACACACACACGCACACACACACACACACACACACACACACACACACACACACACACACACACACACACACACACACACACACACACACACACACACACACACACACACACACACACACACACACACACACACACACACACACACACACACACACACAGTTTTCCAGGAAGGGCTACTGATAGCACTCCTGTGATAGTACCTCTTTCCTGTGTCCAAGTTGCAAACTGCCATCAACTAGCCAATCTAGTATTGAGGTCTCAGTTATAGAATTCTCCCTTCCAAACACTGGTTACCAACTGCCCTGTCAATACTGTGAAAATATCCTTTGTTAATAAAATAAGACATCATACACACACACAATACATAATAAAATAAGACATTCCACCTGGGATGACATGCTCGACAAGCCACTCTGCTTCGCTAGAGATGGCTTGCACCTGTCACCCTTAGGCTTTCAAATACAGGCTAAGGCTTTTGCCACCCCCATAGTGCCTTTTTTAGGCAAGGCTCAAAAGGCAAACCCACCACCATAAATGGCACAAGTAACAAAAAACTGAGGGTAATGCTACTCAATGCCAGAAGTCTAAACCTCAAAATGCACGCATTCGAGGTACTCCTCAGTATGGAGAAAATCGATATATGTGCAGTAACAGAAACCTGGTTTAAGGCTCCAGAGAGCACCACAACACTACCAGGCTACAACTCATACCATACATTTTGGCCACAGAACCCAGACCGAAATACAAAAGGTGGGGTCGTATCCATATTCATCAAGGATATCCACACCTCCATATTAGTGGCACAGCACGATGCTTCAGAGATCATCCACGTGCAACTAACAATAGGCAAAACTGCAATTCAAATTGTAGCTTGCTGTAGATCACCCACCATGTCCCAGGACCCCCATTCCGGATTTCTGAAAACTCTGGGAAATATAAAGGTCCTACCAAACACCCTGATATTGGGTGATTTCAATTACCCAAACATTAACTGGGAGAACTACTCAAGTACTAAATCCCTTGTCCAACATTTTCTAGAATTCTCTTCAATATAATATTAAAGTTTAGAAGATATTCCTAAGTTTTGGATTCCTGTGATAGATTTACGATCATAGTAAAAGCAGAGAAATGTAGAATAAGGCTCCGAGAGAGCAGATGATGCTCGCTATAGTTGAGAAGGATAACAAATTGATTTACAGTATGTCTTCTCCTGGTTTTAGTTGCTTATGGAGAGCTCAGCATTGCTGGGGTAGTTTTCCCCAACTCCTGGAGAGATGGGATGAGCAGTAGATTAACAGTCCTAAGTGGGTACAGTACTATGATTGGTTGGCTTAGCAGAGTTACTTAAGTTAGGTGAAGTGTTCTAATGAGACATTAGCCAGGGGGGGATATAGGAACACAGTCGATTATTCAAAAAGTGAGTTTTAACAAGTTTATTGAACTGTGAGGGGGATTTTATCAGTTATGTGGGCAGAAAGGGAGTTCCTGTTTTTTTCTATACAGTGGCTGTAGACAGACTTACCAGCTTCATTGCTATATTTGGTTACTTTGAGGAGGTTTTGTGTGCTAGACCTCAAGGGCCTGGTGGTTGTATAGGGTTGCAAAAGATTTTGCAGGGCTGGGGTGTTTTTCGAGTTATGTATTATTTTGTGGGCTAGTGATAGTAGACTGAGTTGTTATAACAGTGGTAGTTCTAGCCAATTGAGTTTTTTTAGGCATTCACAGTGATGTGTTCTGATGGGAGAGGTTGTAGCGAATTTGGCTATCTTATAACAACTATCAAGTTTGTTTAGGTCAGATTTGCGGAGATTTGTAAGCATGGTGGAGGCATAAAGTAGGGTGGATAGCAGGTGAGTCCTCGCTATTGTAGTTTTGGAGTGGTCAGTTTTTGTTTTATTTACTTGAATGCTTTTATTTAACAGTATGTGGCAATGAATACAGAAGTTATTAATATCTTAGAACAGAATGATCGCAAATGGTCAGATTGCATTTAAATCCTACCATAGTCACAAATAATATAAGTAAAGTTGCAGGGGCTATGCATCCTAAATCTACACTACAGGGATTTATTATGTATGCGAGGAGAGACTATACAATTGACACAGAACAGATTTATGATCTCTGTCATCCTCAGGATTTCAACTACTTCAGTCTGAGTCTTACTGTATGCTTACCTACACACACACACACACACACACACACACACACACACACACACACACACACACACACACACACACACACACACACACAGAGTTTTCCAGGAAGGGCTACTGATAGCACTCCTTTGATAGTACCTCTTTCCTGTGTCCAAGTTACAAACTGCCATCAACTAGCCAATCTAGTATTGAGGTCTCAGTTATAGAATTCTGCCTACCAAACACTGGTTACCAACTGCCCTGTCAATACTGTGAAAATATCCTTTGTTAATAAAATAAGACATCATACACACACACAATACATAATAAAATAAGACATTCCACCTGGGATGACATGCTCGACAAGCCACTCTGCTTCGCTAGAGATGGCTTGCACCTGTCACCCTTAGGCTTTCAAATACTGGCTAAGGCTTTTTTTAGGCAAGGCTCAAAAGACAAACTCACCGCCATAAATAGCACAAGTAACAAAAAACTGAGGGTAATGCTACTCATTGCCAGAAGTCTAAACCTCAAAATGCACGTACTCGAGGTACTCCTCAGTATGGAGAAAATCGATATATGTGCATTAACAGAAACCTGGTTTAAGGCTCCAGAGAGCACCACAACACTACCAGGCTACAACTCATACCATATATTTCGGCCACAGAACCCAAACTGAAATACAAAAGGTGGGGGCGTATCCATATTTATCAAGGATATCCACACCTCCATGTTAGTGGCACAGCACAATGCTTCAGAGATCATCCACATGCAACTAACAATGGGCAAAACTCCAATTCAAATTGTAGCTTGCTGTAGATCACCCACCATGTCCCAGGACCCCCATTCCGGATTTCTGGAAACTCTGGGAAATATAAAGGTCCTACCAAACACCCTGATATTGGGTGATTTCAATTACCTAAACATTAACTGGGAGAACTATTCAAGTACTAAATCCCTTGCCCAACATTTCCTAGAATTCTCTTCAATATAATATTAAATTTTAGAAGATATTCCTAAGTTTCGGATTTCTGTGATAGATTTACGATTATAGTAAAAGCAGAGAGATGTAGAATAAGGCTCCAAGAGAGCAGATTATGCACGCTATAGTTGAGAAGGATAACAAATTGATTTACAATATGTCCTCTCCTGGTTTTAGTTGCTTATGGAGAGCTCAGCATTGCTGGGGTAGTTTTCCCCAACTCCTGGAGAGATGGGATGAGCAGTAGATTAACACTCCTAAGTAGGTACAGTACTATGATTGGTTGCCTTAGCAGAGTTACTTAAGTTAGGTGAAGTGTTCTAATGAGACATTAGCCAGGGGGTATATAGGAACACAGTCGATTATTCAAAAAGTGAGTTTTAACAAGTTTCTTGAGCTGTGAGGGGGATTTGTCAGTTATGTGGGCAGAAAGGGAGTTCCAGGTTTATGCTATACAGTGGCTGTAGACAGACTTACCAGCTTCATTGTTATATTTGGTTACTTTGAGGAGGTTTTGTGTGCTAGACCTCAAGGGCCTGGTGGTTGTATAGGGTTGCAAAAGATTTTGCAGGGCTGGGATGTTTTCAGAGTTATGTATTATTTTGTGGGCTAGTAGACTGAGTTGTTATAACAGTGGTAGTTCTAGCCAATTGAGCTTTTTTAGGCATTCACAGTGATGTGTTCTGATGGGAGAGGTTGTAGCGAATTTGGCTATCTTATAACAACTATCAAGTTTGTTTAGGTCAGATTTGTGGAGATTTGTAAGCACGGTGGAGGCATAAAGTAGGGTGGATAGCAGGTGAGTCCTCGCTATTGTAGTTTTGGAGTGGTCAGTTTTTGTTTTATTTACCTGAATGCTTTTATTTAACAGTATGTGGCAATGAATACAGAAGTTATTAATATCTTAGAACAGAATGATAGCAAATGGTCAGATTGCATTTAAATCCTACCATAGTCACAAATAATATAAGTAACGTTGCAGGGGCTATGCATCCTAAATCTACACTACAGGGATTTATTATATATGCGAGGAGAGACTATACAATTGACACATAACAGATTTATGATCTCTGTCGTCCTCAGGATTTCAACTACATCAGTCTGAGTCTTACTGTATGCTTACCTACACACACACACGCACACACACACACACACACACACACACACACACACACACACACACACACACACACACACACACACACACACACACACACACACACACACACACACACACACACACAGTTTTCCAGGAAGGGCTACTGATAGCACTCCTGTGATAGTACCTCTTTCCTGTGTCCAAGTTACAAACTGCCATCAACTAGACAATCTAGTATTAAGGTCTCAGTTATAGAATTCTGCCTTCCAAACACTGGTTACCAACTGCCCTGTCAATACTGTGAAAATATCCTTTGTTAATAAAAATAAGACATCGTACACACACACAAGACATAATAAAATAAGACATTCCACCTGGGATGACATGCTCGACAAGCCACTCTGCTTTGCTAGAGATGGCTTGCACCTGTCACCCTTAGGCTTTCGAATACTGGCCAAGGCTCTTGCCACCCCCATAGTGCCTTTCTTAGGCAAGGGTCAAAAGACAAACCCACTGCCATAAATAGCACAAGTAACAAAAAACTGAGGGTAATGCTACTCAATGCCAGAAGTCTAAACCTCAAAATGCATGCACTCAAGGCACTCCTCAGTATGGAGAAAATCGATATATGTGCAGTAACAGAAACCTGGTTTAAGGCTCCAGAGCGCACCACAACACTATCAGGCTACAACTCATACCATACATTTCGGCCACAGAACCCAGACCGAAATACAAAAGGTGGGGGCGTATCCACATTCATCAAGGATACCCACACTTCCAGGTTAGTGGCACAGCACGATGCTTCAGAGATCATCCACGTGCAACTAACAATGGGCAAAACTGCAATTCAAATTGTAGCTTGCTACAGATCACCCACCATGTCCCAGGACCCCCATTCCGGATTTCTGGAAACTCTGGGAAATATAAAGGTCCTACCAAACACCCTGATACTGGGTGATTTCAGTTACCCAAACATTAACTGGGAGAACTACTCAAGTACTAACTCCCTTGCCCAACGTTTCATAGAATTCTCTTCAATATAATATTAAAGTTTAGAAGATATTCCTACGTTTCGGATTCCTGTGATAGATTTACAATCATAGTAAAAGCAGGGAGATGTAGAATAAGGCTCCGAGAGAGCAGATGATGCTCGCTATAGTTGAGAAGAATAACAAATTGATTTACAATATGTCTTTTCCTAGTTTTAGTTGCTTATGGAGAGCTCAACATTGCTGGGGTAGTTTTCCACAACTCCTGGAGAGATGGGATGAGCAGTAGATTAACAGTCCTAAGTGGGTACAGTACTATGATTGGTTGGATTAGCAGAGTTACTTAAGTTAGGTGAAGTGTTCTAATAAGACATTAGCCAGGGGGGATATAGGAATACAGTTGATTATTCAAAAAGTGAGTTTTAACAAGTTTCTTGAACTGTGATGGGGATTTGTCAGTTATGTGGGCAGAAAGGGAGTTCCAGGTTTTTGCTATAATAGTGGCTGTTGACAGACTTACCAGCTTCATTGTTATATTTGGTTACTTTGAAGAGGTTTTGTGTGCTAGACCTCAAGGGCATGGCGGCTGTACAGGGTTGCAAAAGATTTTGCAGGGCTTTGGTATTTTCAGAGTTTTGTATTATTTTGTGGGCTAGTGATAGTAGACTGAGTTGTTATAGTAGTGGTAGTTCTAGCCAATTGAGTTTTTTAGGCATTCACAGTGATGTGTTCTGATGGGAGAGGTTGTAGCGAATTTGACTATCTTATAACAACTGTCAAGTTTGTTTAGGTCAGATTTGCGGAGATTTATAAGCACGGGGAGGCATAAAGTAGGGTGGATAGTAGGTGAGTCCTTGCTATTGTAGTTTTGGAGTGGTCAGTTTTTGTTTTATTTACTTGAATGCGTTTATTTAACAGTATGTGGCAATGAATACAGAAGTTATTAATATCTTGGAATAGAATGATAGCAAATGGTCAGATTGCATTTAAATCCTACCATAGTCACAAATAATATAAATAAAGTTGCAGAGGCTATGCATCCTAAATCTACACTACAGGGATTTATTATGTATGCGAGGAGAGATTATACAATTGACACAGAACAGATTTATGATCTCTGTCTTCCTCTGGATTTCAACTACCTCAGTTGGAGTCTTATTGTATGCTTACCTACACACACACACACACACACACACACACACACACACACACACACACACACACACACACACACACACACACACACACACACGCACACACACACACACACACACACACACACACACACACACACACACACACACACTTTTCCAGGAAGGGCTACTGATAGCACTCCTGTGATAGTACCTCTTTCCTGCGTCCAAGTTGCAAACTGCCATCAACTAGCCAATCTAGTATTGAGGTCTCAGTTATAGAATTCTCCCTTCCAAACACTGGTTACCAACTGCCCTGTCAATACTGTGAAAATATACTTTGTTAATAAAATAAGACATCATACACACACAAGACATAATAAAATAAGACATTCTGCCTGGGATGACATGCTCGACAAGCCACTCTGCTTTGCTAGAGATGGCTTGCACCTGTCACCCTTAGGCTTTGGAATACTGGCTAAGGCTCCTGCCACCCCCATAGTGCCTTTTTTTAGGCAAGGCTCAAAAGACAAACCCACTGCCATAAATAGCACAAGTAACAAAAAACTGAAAGGCAATGCTACTCAATGCCAGAAGTCTAAACCTCAAAATGCACGCACTCCGTATGGAGAAAATCGATATATGTGCAGTAACAGAAACTTGGTTATAGGCTCCAGAGAGCACCACAACACTACCAGGCTACAACTCATACCATACATTTTGGCCACAGAACCCAGACCGAAATACAAAAAGTGGGGGCGTATCCATATTCATCAAGGATACCCACATCTCCAGGTTAGTGGCACAGCACGATGCTTCAGAGATCATCCACGTGCAACTAACAATGGGCAAAACTGCAATTCAAATTGTAGCTTGCTACAGATCACCCACCATGTCCCAGGACCCCCATTCCAGATTTCTGGAAACTCTGGGAAATATAAAGGTCCTACCAAACTCCCTGATATTGGGTGATTTCAATTACCCAAACATTAACTAGAAGAACTACTCAAGTACTCAATCCCTTGCCCAACATTTCCTAGAATTTATAAACTCAAATGCCCTGGATCAACTGGTCAACACTCCCACCAGAGGTGACAACATATTTGACCTAGTCATCACCAACATGGGCGACCAGTGCTCCACACCAGAGGTCAACCCCTCACTGGTTAGATCTGACCATAAAGAAATCACTTTGGATATCTACATTCCGCCCCCACCTCCGGACAAGGAAATCACTGTGAAAGACTTTTCAAAAGCAAACTTCATGTTACTGTAGACCAAGGTGGAAAGTTTCAAGGCCCCCATGCTAAAGGATAACATTGTCCAAGCTGCAAAATCCTTTACTAATGCATTCTACGGGCACCTACAAGAATGCATGGATTGTGCTGTCCCAAGCAAAACCAAAACTCACTCCTTCAAGAAAAGGAAACCAGTCTGGTGGACCCCTGCCATAAACAAGCTATACAATAGAAGGAGCAAACTAGTACAGAAAAGAGTAAAATCCCAAGAAGGAAAGACATCCTTGATCAGTATCAGCAAGAAATGACAATCCCTCATAAAATCATCCAAGGCAAGTTTCGAAAGAAAACTTGCCAAGGACTCCAAAGATAACCACAAGGCATTCTTTAGCTATGTTAAGAATCTAAGAATCTAAGTGGCAATGCTCAGATCTGCTCAGTGTTAGTGCAGAATGGTACAAAATACACTGAACTGACCAACATTGCCAAAATCTTGGCAGACAGGTTCAGTGCAAACTTCACCCCCCTCTCACCCCCAAAAGGGCTCATAACCATACCAGAAGAATGTAGAGCCCCTGAAATCACAGACACTCAGGTTAAAACAGCCCTCTCCAAAGCCAAAAACACAGCATCAATGGGACCAGACAGTGTCCCAGGCTGCGTCCTACATGAGTTCAAAGACAAACTAACTCTTCACCTAAACACACTGTTCAAACTCAGCCTCTCCACAGGTTACATACCCATAGAGTGGTGCACAGCAATGGTTATTCCACTCCACAAAGGTGGAGCCACAACAGACCCTGGGAACTATCGCCCTATAAGCCTGACTAGCTTGGTCTGCAAGGCTATGGAGCGCATCATCATGGAACTCATTAACAGAGACATTGGGAACCTCCAAACACTGGACCCAACCCATTTCGGCTTTGTTAATGGCAGAGCATGCCTCCTAAATCTGGTGGACTTCTTTGGGACAGTTATCAAGGCTATAGACGAGGGAAAGGTGGTACACACAGCCTGCCTAGACCTGGCAAAGGCCTTCGACACCATTCCCCATTCTGGTATTATAGTCAAGCTCACCAGCCTGAACATAAACCCCTACGTCACAACATGGGTTGCCAACTGGCTCACGGACAGAACCCACATAGTAAGAGTTGTGGGAGCTAGGTCTGACTCTAAACCGGTAACAAGTGGTGTTCCCTAGGGCTCAGTCCTAGGACCCCTCCTGTTCAGCATATACTTCTCAGAGGTACAGGCAAGCACAGGAGGACTATGGCTGACCAAGTTCAAAGACAACTGCAAACTAGGGGCTATAATTGACTCTCTGGCTGACATAGACATCCTCCAAAAGGGTCTCATTGAGACGGATACCTGGTGTCAAAATCATGGCCTCAAGCTAAATGCCAAAAAGTGCATAGTCATCCCCTGTGGAAAAAATAAAGTACCCTCAAACTACCACATAGGTGGTAGTCCCCTAAATACAAAAGATGTAATAAGGGATCTGGGGACCCAAGTAGATAATAATCTCTCCTTCGATAATCACATTGCCAAAGTGGTTAGAAAATCCTTCTATGTGGCCCACCTTATCACAAAAGGGTTCGCATCCAGATCAAAAGAGGTCATTGTGCCCATCTACTCATCATTCATCAGACCCATCATAGAGTACACCGCCCAATTTGGGATGTATCACACCTGCAACAGCTGGAAAGACCACAGGAGTACCTCACCAAGAGAATCACTGGCCTCAAACAGATGCCCTATGCAGCTCGACTGAAGAAACTCCAGCTGTACTCGGTTGCATACCGCCTACTCAGAGGTGATCTCTACCTGACATACAAGGCCATGTCCAACCCAGAACTGATGGATATGCTCCACCTAAAGAAAAACTTATCCTCTCGAGCCACACGCTCTAGGGATCTAAACCTCACCACAACAATAAATAGGACGTGCTGGAGGGATAGATTCCTGTCCCAGAGACTTCCCATGCTTTGGAACAAGATTCCAATCTACATTAGGCAGAGCTCCTCGCTAACACTCTTCAAGAGAAGCTTTGAGGAGTGGATGGGAAACAGAAAGTTTACCCTGGGGATCACTTCAGTGGCTCTGCTGGACAGAGGCACAGGGAACTAATCTAAGGGGGTTGCGAAAGCCAACACATTCTGGCTATGCTTATAAATGCCTTTGGGCAGATAGCCTAGTACCAACCTATGAACCTATGAATATATCAGACAGAAGGTTTTGCAAATTATCAAATGAGAACTCTTTACTTAAAAAATAATCCAGTTATAAAACAAAGTATTACTGTTGCACAGGGAAAAGAATAAAACATTCCATGCTGATAGACTGATTAAAAAAAACTTAATTTGTTGTTGATCTTCTTGGTTACTTTTTGTAGCCAGCTGATGCATGAGGATGAAAATAAAACCCAGCAAGTCTATGATCCAGAAATTCTTATTTTAATTTTCTTCATATATTATAATTATGTAAGTCCAAATAGCAGCCTAAGGTACACAGGAAGAAAAGGAGAGCAGCATCTCTTATTCAATATGCTTCCTGGAAGTTAGATAGAAAATACAAAGAAATTAGTTAGGCCAATATGGAAGAAAATTCAACATTAACTGAAAAAGGGTTTACAAGCACACATAATGCTAAAGCAAGGAAAAACAGGCAGGTAACAAACTGGATGAAATGAAAATTTACTGGATTGAGTTGGGTGGGCAGGGGACCCTTTGAAAGATAAGTGGTTAAACTTGAGATTAAAATCTAAGAGTATCTCCCTGGTAGTAGATGACAATAAGAATTTGCACATAGTATTGTGGAATATAGCAGGTATGGGTACTAAGTTGGATGATAATAAATTAACAGATTAATTCCAAGGAAAAGATGTAATAAACCTACAAGAAAATGGGCTAGGGGAAGAGACTTTTTTTACTTCAAAATATCATTGCATTCTGTGTGCCTGCAATTAAAAGTGGTAAATAATAGTTACTTAAAAGGAGGTCTACTCAGTTTAGTTAAGAATGATAAATGAAATTTTGATAATAGATACAAGGCAGAACAACCGAAATTATGAGCACTTCAAACACTGCAAGGAGTCATGTGTCAATGAAAGATGACATTTTTGAAAGAAATAAAAGTGCCTTTATTTAAAACACAAAAAAGAAAAGGAGATTTTAGTACTCAGTACTCAGCAGAGATCTTAATGTCAGCACTGGGCATTTCATAGATTGAAACTAATATGTTAAAGAAAAAAAAAACAGGATTTACTATCAAAGATTCAGTGGATGTGAATGTGAACAAGCTTGGAATAAGATTATTCAAACCAGTGGGGAAAAAAGTATAAGCTACACATCTATGATGAAACAAAGAGGCTCATTTTCAGATTATGTAATAATGGCAGTTGTTGTGGTAGGAAAATCTGACTTTGAAATAATTATCAGATCAGAAAGTGATCCTTTCCTCTTGGAAATAGTTTTGAAGGGTGGCAGTTATATGATTAACTATATATATATATATATATATATATATATATATATATATATATATATATATATATATATTTCTATTAGAAGATAAATACAACTGTAAGATAGC
Source organism: Protopterus annectens (assembly GCF_019279795.1). Classification (NCBI taxonomy): domain Eukaryota; kingdom Metazoa; phylum Chordata; order Ceratodontiformes; family Protopteridae; genus Protopterus; species Protopterus annectens. Next base: position 993,732,973 of record NC_056748.1, on the reverse strand, counting down.
AAGCTGTGAAAGTGTATAACAATGATTTCATGGTTAATTAATGCAGTTATGTCTATTGTGTGTTAAAGCAAAATATCAAGATATTTATCATCAAGATGAAAATTTGCATGAACCATTACACAATAACTATATGGAGTACTACAGAGGTACAGCAAATATGCAGAAAGTGTGGGCTATGGCAGATGCTGTTTTAAAATGGGCTGTTTATAAAAAAAAAAAAAAAAAAAATTAAGGAAATGAATAAAAATAGCTGAGTAAAAGAGAAGATGCATATTGCAAAATGAAACAAGATGATCTTGTAGAATTAATGTTAAAACAAAAAAGGATAACATTTGCCAAGAATAGGTGGGACAAAATGTTGAAAGCAGTTACAACAAGGAAAGAGAAGAAATGTTGGTCAGAGATATGAAACGGTTCTGGAATGACATCAAATGGCAGATGATACAAATAAGAAGAGTGGAGAGGTGCTACTGCTCAATGCCAGGAGCCTAAATAAAAAAATATATACTCCCTCCAAGCCCTCCACTCACTCTAGAGTATATATATCATTGCAGTTACCAAGACATGGTTTAAAGTGGTAGAAAGTACCCCAACAGTCCAAGGTTGGAGTGCCTTCCACACTTTTTGCCAGTAGCTGCACAGATAAGGGCTAAAGGTGGAGATGTCTTGATATGCACCAATGAAATGCATGCCTCTAGGATGGTCAAAAAGGATAAAGTGCTGGAGTTCATCCACTTGCAGATCATCTAGTCAAAATCCCATATGATATCCTAGCCAACTATAGGTCACTCATATTCCGAGAAGCTCACAATGCATACTTGGACTTATTAGAGACACATCATCCAACCTATTACCTTACTCATTGGAGACTTTAATCACCCCTCTATAGATTGGGAATCCTACATGGTCTCAAATCTATAGGCACAGATATTCCTGGACTTTGTAGGTGCCAACAACCTTGACCAAATAGTGAATATGCTGACTAGAGGCTCCAGCATATTGGACCTTGTGATCACAAATATGGGAGGATGCTGTATCCCTACACTCTCTCATCCTCCCTAGTAAGGTCTGATAATAAATCCATCTCCTGCAAAATGAATAGCAGCTCCATAATCCCATTAAAAACAGTAACAGAAACTATTAAAAGGCAAAGTGCCACTTATTAAGTGATGGTTTCTCAAAATTCAGTCCCCCTCTAAGTTCCTAAAACACACCAGCCTATGTTGAATTGCTCTCAGAAACTCTGTACAGCCATGCCAATGGCTACACAGAGGCCAAATATATCCCAAGAAACAAACTGCCCTGGTGGCATCTTAATTAATTAATTGACTTTAATTAACTTATCTTTTGTTGACCAGGTTAGTCCCACTAGTCAAGTAGCATATCTTTTCAGGGGAGACCTGAAGTGATATTTATACTATTAGAGAAAATTTGGCCAGGGCATTAGAGAACTTTCCTTAGTGGTCATTGTTGTGAGTGGGACCCATTCTAGAAGAGCACTTACTATTTTCCATTCCAGGCACAGAGGTGGACTGGAGAAAAAGGGAGTAGTTGGACAGAGAAGATGATGATGGAGTGGTGAAAGAAATGGAGGAGAAAGCAAATACTGAGATGAGAAAAATGTGTGCAGGATTCTGAGGAAATGTTTTAAAGAAACCAGTTTGATGGAGATGAGTCAGCAAATCATATCTGTATAATTATAACCCTCTGGTTGGGAGGGTTGTGGGATAATTTACTTAAATAAATGGTGGTGTAGAATGAGCCAGAAAATAAAGGAGATGTTTCCTGGGTGGGGGGCATTATGGAGAAATTATGGAGAAACTACAAGAGGAGGATGCAGAGATAATCCTGAAGAACAGTAGTGAGATGGAAAAGGAAACATATGTAGAGAAAGTAAAAGAAGACAAAAGTGGAGTAGCAGAAAAGAAGGCAGAAGAAAATGAAAAAGGAAGTACATGTTAAGGATTCAAAGTAAAAAGACAAAGAAATGGACAGGTATGAAGTATGGGACAGTTTAATAGCTCATTTGGATATAAAGGCACATGAAGTAAAACATTTATTCTTATTAACAAAGTGAAATTTTGTGACATTATATTTGAGACTGTTTTTTTCAAAGGAAATTATGTGAAAAAATATGTTAATATGAAAAAAAGAAAGATCATAACCCATGGAATCTTTATGTAATAAAAGCATTTAATGAGGATACTAAAAAGAAAATGCATGTACAATTTTGAACTGAGGTAGAAAGAGAGATATTGAAAGGACATTTGAAAACTTTATCTAAAGAAATAATGGACATTGCAAAAGTTTATGACGAAAGGGATTTATGGACTGGTGATTGGGATTATAATAGTGTCTTAAAAATAGAAGGAGAAAAAAAATATATACATATACCAATTATGATAAATGTGGAAGGGAATAGCAGTATTGTAAAATACTGGGGACAACCCAAAACATGTGTTTTTGTGAAAAAGAAGGATATTTGGTAACTGTGACAAAAGAAAATGTTATATTTGTGGGGAAATGAGACTTCATGCAAAAACATGTGAATTGAAATGTTATAAATGTATAAAATTGGACATTTATGGATGGATTGCAAAAATGAAAATAAGAGTAAAGAAATGAAAGAGAACATTAACAAAGAGAGGACATTTTAGAAGTAGTAGAAATAGAAGAAAAATGAGGTGAGACAAAATAACAAAGAGTACATAGAGGAAGTGATGAAAAGGACAGAATGTGGGAGGTAGTAAAAGAAATAAATCTATGTGTAAAAGAAATACAGAAAAAGAAAATGTAAATAGATAAGTACAAAAGAAAGGTGTTTGACTCACAGATACAAGGTACAGTGTTTGTTCTCACCTTTGGGAAGGAACTGGCTAGGTTTAGAATCGCTAATTAAGAAAGTAAACCAAGTAATTAAGTATGATCTTTTCAAATCATGAATCTAAGGAAAACAGAAAATTTAAATTTGAGTGTTTCTGTAAATGTGAATAGTATTAAGAATATAGTAAGAAGGATAGGAATTTTGGAGTGGTGTAATATATGCAATGTAGATATTGATAATTTGATAGATAATTATATTAGAAGACACAAGATTTTTAACAAATAAAGAAAGATTACTAATAGAGATACTATGGGGAGGAAACATAATCTGGAATTTCGGAAATGAGAGATGTTCTGGAATAACATCTGTAGAAATTCAGTAAATATATTAGATGTAACTTTAGCAAAAATGGGAAGATTAACCATTGTAGATTTAAAATTGAAAGAACAAGTATACAAAATTGCATCATTAAAATTGCAACATTATATGCTTATACTAGTACCTGCAGTGGTGGTGCTGCGGTAGCGTTGTCGCCTCACAGTAAGACACTGTCCGGTTCGATTCTCAGCTAGGGCGTTTTCTGTATGGAGACATGAGTGAATGGGCGTACCTTCATTGAAGGTTGTGCATCGGGCCTGGCAAGCCAGTACGTAAATATTAACTGCCAATCATTAGCGGATCGGAGTTCCGCTGTGGCGACCCCTAACCGGGAAAAGCCGAAAGACACAAATATGCTTATATTAATTGTAAAGAAAGGGAAAAACTTATTTTATCAGATTTTAGACTCTAGTTATAAATATTAATATGGTAATAACAGGAGACTTTAATTGTAATTTAAGAGGCAAGCATAAAAGGAAAGGAACTGATATAAGAAAAATGTAAGAAGTTATAAGATATAGTAAGTTAAAACTTTGGGACAAAAATTCATAGAACTGAAACAGATTATTTTATATTATAGGATAATGGGAGGTAGATGAAACAGGATTTTATGATCATCTTGCAATATGGCTAGAGATAACAGAAAACAAGGAATATATAAAACAGACAAAAGAATCTAAAGGAAAAATGAAAACGCATGGAAAGAAGTAGATACGATATTAGTAAAACAGTTGTGGAAAGATCATATTACTATGAGAATATTTTATAAAAACTGGTCTGAATGGTGGCTGATATTTAAGGAAAAATATAAAAAATGTTATTTGCAGTCACAATATGATGTGAGAAAAGTAGAGAAAAGTAAATGGGAAAGAACATATAACAATGCATTGGAAGATTTAGAACATAATGATAGGATGTATTTTAACAAAAATATGAAAGAAATGAAGAAAAAGTACAAAAAACGTTGTATAAGCAAATATATTTTTTACAAGGAAAAAGAGAAGTATCAAGTTACTTAATCAGATTAAAGGAAGATAGTAGTGCAATGAGAAAAATAAAAAATGTAAATGAAGAAATAGAAAGAACTCAAGAAAAATATGAATTGTGTAGTACAATATGTACAAAACATGTTTAAAGAAAAAACAATGTAGTGACAAAAACACAAAGTAAAAAAAAAATCAGACAAAGGATATAAAGAGTTGAAAAAGGAGATTTCTTGAAATTAGCTAGATAAAGGATTAGGGCAAGTCAATATAGATTTGGATGCAGGACCAGATGGAACCGCAGTGGTGGTGCTGTGGTAGCATTGTTGCCTCACAGTAAGACGCTGTACGGTTCGATTCTCAGCTAGAGCATCATCTGCGTGGAGACATGCATGAATGGGCGTACGTTCATTGAAGGTTGTGCATCAGGGCTGATAACTCGGCATGTAAAAATCAACTACCAATCATTAGCGGACCGGAGTTCCGCTGTGGCGACCCCTAACCGGGAAAAGCCGAAAGACACAACAACAACAGCAACAACAACATGCAGGACCAGATGGAACAGGATGTGAAAAGCTTAAAAATTTAAGGGTCTGGGAAAAATGTGAATATTTTGAATGAATGGTTAAATTAAGGTTTTATATATAAAGAGTTACATAGTGGAATACTTAAATCACATAGAAGTAAGATAGAAAATAATTAAAAACTGGAGACCAATAGTATTAAATAATAATGAACAACATGACAACAAATAATAATGATTATAAGATCTTTATGAAAATAATACAAAAGAGATTTGAAACTAAAATGGCCAATATTATGAAATATAGCATTTATAGTACAAAGGGGAAGGGTTGTCAAGAATTTTTAATGATTGCCATGAATAGAAAAGAAGGAGTGAAAATCATGATAGGAGACCTTAAGGCATTTAACACAATTGGATATGAAATGTTATGGATAATTGAAATAATATAACATAAGTGAGAAAGTTAGGAAATTATGTATGTCAGCATACAGTAATAACAAAGTAGGAATGCTTGAAAATGGCTGGTTAAGCCAAGAGGTACATATGAAGAGTGGTGTAAGACATGGATGTTCTATGAGTTATCTACTCTTTGCATTAATTATGTATGAACATGATAGTATGTGAAATAAATTACAAAATGAAGGTGGTGAGGTATACAATACTTGAAGGGTTAAGAATTCCAGTTCTGTTAACATAGCCGCATGACATTGCAATAATTGCACAAAAATTGGATGAAAGAAGTAATTTGCACAAAAGAGTATCTACAGATGATAAAGATGGCTTTAAATGAAGAGAAAAGTAAAGGTTTAATTGATGCAGTCAAGATCAAGATTATGTATTTTACATAAAATTTGGGAAGAAAGATGTAAGTAGAATTCAATGGGAAAAAACAATAGAAGAAATTAAACAAACCTGTCTTTTCTAGGGAACATATAAATTATCATTTAGGAAAAAAGCCTATTCGATAAATTCAGTACTGATGGGGAAATAGCATACTTAGCAATTTTATTTATGTTTCCAATGGTATTTGGAAAGGAATTATTGGAGATAATTGTTTTTCATTTATATGTGCTTTTAGATTAAATCTAGTACAAAGTAGAGTTTTGTATGTAAATGAAGAATAAGGTTGTTTAGGGTTAATTAACCCAGTTGTATATGCTGCTTCATTACCATTGTTCAAAGTGTTATTGTGGATAAATGAAAAAGATGAGAAATTAGTAGTAAAACGGTATAAATATAAGTATGAAAAATTTTGGGGTATGGTAAAAAAAGTAAAATAAAAAAAGAGTATATAAATGAAGAAATAAAATGTTACCAAGGAAAAATATTTTTTGTGGAAAATAAAAATTGATGATATAGAAAAAGATAGGAAAGTATGGCATAAGAATGTAATGATAAAACATTACTATGTAAAACTACAGGAAAATCTAACAGATGAAAACAATAAAGCTGTAAAATAAGAAGCAAATTGTGTAATCAGAAAGTAGAATGTCAAGATTTTTGTGGAGCTTGGTAACAGATAAATTGCCAATAAAAGGAAATATGCTATATAAGAAGAAAAGTAATAGGGTATGTTTATATTGTCAAGAAGAAGAAACTACAAAACATGTGTTTTTGAAATGTAAAAGAGCAAAAAATGTTATGAGGAAAACTACGTAAAGAAGATTTTTGGAAGATATCAAAGAATTGGATAAAATAAACATGGATATGATTACATATTGATATTCTAAGAATAGAAATAAAGAGTGCGTTAAAAGAATAGATAAAAAAGTTATTTTATGTTATATGGAATGAAAGAATAAATGAAATTATGTTTAATGAAAATGAATCTTAGCAACAATATTAAGTAAAATCAGATGATGGTTATGGAAAAAGGAGTGGGGGTCTAATAGAGATGAACATTTAGTATGACTGTAAAGGAAATTATGAATATTTGTAAATGTATTTGTATATCTATATATTTGCACATGTGCAAATATTTGTAAAATGTAAATATGCTGTAAGCAAGATTTCTTTTTGGATAGAAATAAAGGACCACCTACTCTTTTCTATAGGCGCCTTGGGATCTTTTGCAGCCACATGAGCTGTCAACAACTGAAGCACATGGGGCCTTGGTTTAACATCTCATCCAAGGGATGACATGCTTAGGAGTGCAGCACCCCCCCCCAATGCTGCTCTGCAGTATCAATAATTGATCTACCTGGTATGGAAATAGAACCCACAGCCTTCTGCACCAAAGGTGTGTGCTGTTTGTTGTGCCACTAACACTGCACAAACAAATTAAACAGGTTATACAACAAAAGGAAAAAAATATATAGCAAAAATGAGGGATAATTCCCATAAAGGTAAAAAGTATTTCATCAAAGTAAATAGGCAACTAAGAGGGCTAATTAGGTCAAGCATAGCCAACTTTGAGGGTAAGATATTCTCTCAGGAGAAAGATAACCATAAGGCCTTTTACAGCTATGTCAGAAACCTCAAGGGCAGCACACTGCAATGTGCTGAACTGATAGTTAATAGTGCCATATTTACTGAGCCTGGCGATATAGCAAAACTGTTAGCAGACAAATTCAGTTCCAACTTTCCCCCTCTCACCCCTACCCATTCCCCCAGTAATAACCTCAGACATAACTCCCTACAACTACAACTAGGGAGCAAGTACTGACTGCACTCACTAAATCTAAAAACGTGTCCTCAATGGGCCCCAATAACATGTCAAGTTGCATCCTGAATAGACTAAAATATCCCCTGGAATCATTATTTACCTATAGTCTTAAAACAGGCTTTGTGCCAAATGAATTGAGGACTGTGACAGTCAGCCCCCTTCATAAGGGAGGACCTTCAGCAGATCCTGGAAACTACAGACCCAGTAGTCTGGCTAGTCATATTTGCAAAGCCATGTAAAAAATTATTTTGGAAATTATCAACAAGAACATAGGAGACTTCCAGACACCGGATTCATTCCAGTTTGGCTTTATCAAAGGAAGGTCATGCTTACTGCATCTGGTGAACTTCTATGAAGAGGTCACTAAGACAATGGATGAGGAGAAAACTGTGCATACTGCTTACCTAGATCTGGCTAAGGCATTTGATACAAAACCTTATATTGGCTTTGTCACCAAACTTACAGAACTAGACATAAACCACTTTATAACACACTGGATAGCTAGCTGGCTCACTGATAAGACCCAGCAGGTTAAAATTGGTAAGGCTACCACCACAAAGAGGCCTGTAACCAGTGGAGTCCCCAGGGCTCTATGCTAGGCCCACCCCTTTTTGGCATCTACTTTTTAGATGCCAAAGTCAATGTCAAGGGCCTCTGGCTAACCAAGTTTGCAGATGATTGCAAACTGGAAGCAGTCACTGAATCACCCCAAGATGATAATACCCTTCAGGAAGGTGTAATGAAGAAAAATGCTTGGTCTCAAAGCCATGGCTTAAAACACAAAAACAATAAATGCATTATAGTACCTTTACGGAAGTTTGCCACCCCTGGTAACTAGGCCATCAATAAAACACCCTATAACGTTGATTCTATAGTCAGGGATCTGGAAACTCATGTAGATAGTGACCTAGTCTTCAACCAGCAAGTGTCCAAGGTAGTAAGAAAATACTTCTACATTGTTCAACGTATAAGCAAAGGCTACGACATCTAGGTCCAGAGTGGTCATTGTGTCACTGTACTCAGCCCTCATCAAGACCATCATAGAGTATAATATCCCCTTTGGTATGTACCTCACTAGACACATGCAGAAACTGGACTATCCACAGAGGTTCCTTCCAGAAAGAATACACGGAGGAAATAAGAATGTCCTACACTGATCACCTCAAAGCCTCTGTCTTTACTTGGTATCATACAGACTTTTGAGAGGCGATCTTTACCTGGCATACAAGGGATCCCTGGACCCTGTTTTTATGAATATTTTGCACATTCACAAAACCAATAGCATCAGAACTACTAGATTAATATACCTACATTTTGCTTGCAACATAAATAGATGTTGGAGAAACAGATATGTTTTTCAGACAATTCCCATCCTCTGGAACAGGTGTGCAATTCATTCTCTGGAACAGACTCCCAATCCATGTAAAGCAGAGTTCCTACCTATCCCTATTTAAGTGCAACTTAGATCTATGGGTAGGTAATCAGAAATTCACCCCTCATCTGTCTGCTATGTCTCTGAGGCAGTGAATAAAACACCTCCTAAAAATCAAATATAAATCAAATTTGTGGGTCACATTTGGGTTGCAGGACTAGACTTTTAAGGGCTCAAGTGGTCATTAGCTTAGTATACACCTATGAACCTATGAGAGTTTTATAGCTTCATAGGTACCTACTATACTATTGATCTGTGAGGATCTTAAAAAGCCTAGCCTTACATTTCTATTTTAGCTTTTAGCCCTTATATTTTGCATATGAATAATATGACTAAGAATTGTTGGGACATTTACATTTCCCCATATCTACGGGGGATGAGGTGCTAAACTGGGAGTGAATTTATGCTTGCACATCCTTTCATCCAAATTACATTCGAAAAGAGTAAGACAAGTACTTTGCTTTATGTGGAGTGAAAGATGGTTCCAAAGAAGTGTTATGCTCTGCGACATAAACCTATCCCCCCAACATATTCTATTTATTTTGCAAAAGTGGTTAAGATCCCTTGAGTGTGTGTTTATGACACCGGTGGACTTGGGAATCTTTAATAAGTCTTACAGGAAAAAGAATGTTGAAGTCCTATATGTGAGGGAGGGGTTGCATTTCAGTAGCTTGTATGATATCTTGCCTAACCTAATATGAAACATTTCCTTGCAGTTTCCCAGTAATTATTAGCCTTTATGTTTTGCAATACAAATATCCAAACATGGACCAGACTAGTAGATATTGGGGTAATTTCACATTTCCCTATCCATGAGGGGCAGTGATGTTAAGCTGGGGGTGAGTTTGTGGTTACCCATCCATTCATACAATTACCTTTGAATAGAGTAAGGAGAAGAAGTTCCATAGGTGGGGTAGTCTCTGTGATACATATCAGTCCCTCCAGCATGTTCAATTAATTTTACAAATAAAAATTTGGTTCCCTTGAGTAGGTATTTATGATACCATTCGACTAGTGAATGCATAATAGGTTTGACAGAATAGGGTCTGTTGAAGCTCTATATGCCATGTAGAGGTTGCCATCTCAGTAGTCCATGTAATACTGAGAAGAGAGATAAAACTTTGAGATGGTCTGCATACTTTTTATGATTTAGGCCCCTGATATTTTTTAGTGAGAAAGTGTTGTCATTCCAGTTGCTACAAGTGTTTATACAGGTACCTACCAAAAGCAACATTATATTCAATGATCAGCTTTATTGTGAGTGCCAAATAGAGTGGAACAATTACATTCCAGGATGTAGGTTATACTTTTAGATAAAAGCTGTGCAATGAAGAAGGACTTCCTTACACTAGTGAATATGTGGTGATCACAATGAAGAAGGACTTCCTTACACTAGTGAATATGTGGTGATCACAATGAAGAAGGACTTCCTTACACTAGTGAATATGTGGTGATCACAATGAAGAAGGACTTCCTTATACTAGTGAATATGTGGTGATCACAATGAAGAAGGACTTCCTTACACTAGTGAATATGTGGTGATCAAAGGACAGTTCATTATCAATATATGTTCCCAAATCTCTATGGGATCTATTTTCAGAGGAGAATTTTCAGTGTGATAGTTACAAGGGTAGTCACATTTTCAAAGGATATGATTATAGATTTCTTGGCAGTAAGTTTTAGCCCATGGTTTTGAAACCAACTATTTGTTTGGGGCAGACCCTTATGTTGGATCTTGGTCTCCCCTGGGGAGTTTATGATAGCAGCATGTTTGCAGTCATGTGCCAACTTGATCAGCCAAAAACCCCCTTAACATTAACTTCGACCTCCCAGAAGTAAATGACATAGAAGAGTGGCCCAAGGACTAAACATTTGGGCTGTTAGTGACATCCCTTTGTAAAATGTACAGCTACCCATCCTTACTTCCTGGTTTCTATTTGTGAGCCAGTTTGTTATCCAATGAGTTAAATAGGGGTTAATATTTAGCCAAGAGAGTTTATCTACAATGCTTGAGTGTGGGATTGTGTTCATCATCTTTGTGACCCTTATTTGCCCTCATCCTTTACATCAGTGACTTTTTTAAAGAAATCAAACAGACTAAGTAGGCAGGACCTTGCCCACGAAGAAGCCAAACTGAGTTGGGACAGGAGTCTGTAGCATACATATATCCCTGTGTATTTTTCCTTAATGATCCTTTCCATAGTCTTTAATCTGACACACTGATCAGACGTATGAGTATATAATTATCTGAGTCCACTGAAGCAGCACCTTTGTGCAAGGAGATGACTGTTGTAGTCCTTCATTTATCCAGCACTGTGACTTTTTTCAGGCTAATATTGAATAGCCTGTGTAGGAGGTATGACAAGTCATGTTTCAAGCTAACACATAGGCAGCCTGGTATGTTATCTGGTCACACAGACATAGCATTCTTGGCCTTAAGATAGTACCTTGAGTACTTTTTCTTGGGAGAGCTGATGAGGGTGTAGATGCTAGTATTTGATGTAAGAATACTGGAGGGGAGAGGGGGTGAAGTTACAGCAGAATTTGTCATCCATTGTACTGGTTATTTCATCTGTATCCAAGTATGTGATATTGTATACTATTATTACTATGCAGTGCTGAACATTGTTTCTGAGAGTTCTAACACAGTTAAAGAATACTTTGTGTTTATCTTTCACCTCTATGGCAATTTTTTTCCTCATATCTGGCTTTGGTTGATTGAATCAGGACCCGGAGCCTTGTTTAGTTTTGCAAGAGCATTTTTGGCTTCCTGCTACATGTATTTTTGCATGCAAATAGTTTTTTTTCTTTTATTTCAGAACCTGTTTATAATAGGGTTCTACCACATGATTATTTTTGAATTTAGCAAAGTACTTATTTTTGAGTGGGACAGATGAGTTTATGCAGCTATTCACATGTACATATAATTTGGCAGTAAAGGATTCTGCATAATCAGTGGGGTCACTGAGGTGGAGGGAGGTTTTGAATTTAGTCAAAAGATCACTCAGTCTTAGAAAAATAGCCTTTGCAGAGTCGGCAAATATTGAGGTACTGGAGAATGCTTCAGGCTTCAGTCTTACTGTGAATATGACTGACTTGTGGTCTGATTTGACCAGGGAGGAGGTTATAATTGATGGGGAGTAGAGCTGATCCATACTGGTAGCAACAAAGTAAGGGAGTTCTACTCGGGGTGCAGTCTAACTGTCTTGATAATTTGTATTGATAAAGTTCATAAAACTCTGATCATACATATTAGAGGATGTATAGGTCTCTCAGTTTTTGGAGGAATAGATAGTTTCCCAGGAGAATGGTGTTTGGTTTAATACATAGCAACTGCATACTTGTTAGGCTGAGGCAGACATAGAAGAGGTCCTTAGTTGTGTTATGAGAAGGGGGTTTGATTATATTGAGGTGAATGTGGAGGAATTCCAAGTCATTGTCTTGTTTAATGAGTCTAGAGGTTAGGTATTTATGGGTTCATAGGTGTATACTAGACTAACAACTACTATGGCCCTTATAAGCCTAGCTCTGCAACCCAAATGTGATCCACACATTTTATTTATATAGGAGTGATTTACTGACTGCCTCTGCCTGTCAGAGACATAGGCACCAGACCAGGAATAAATTTCCAATTATACATCCATTGTACTTAAATAGGAATAGTGAGGAATTCTCCTTCACATGGATGTGGAGCCTGTTCCAGAGAATGGGAATTCTCTGAGAAACATATTTGTCTCTCCAACATGTCCTATTTATGTCATAAGCAAAATGTAGGTCTTTTAGTCTAGCAGTACTGATGCTGTTTATTTTGCAGGTGTACAAAAGGTCCATCAAAACAGGGTCCAGGGATGCCTTTTATGACAGGCAAAGATCACCTCCCAAAAGTCTGTATGATACCAAGTAAAGAGACAGGGCTTTGAAGCAATCAGCGTATGATATTTTGTTTAATCCCTGTATTTTTTGTAAGGAACCTTTGTGGACATTCCAGTTGCTGCATGTGTCTCGACAGGTACATACCAAAGGAGGCACTATACTCTATAATGGGGTCTGATGAGGGCCAGATACAGTGGTATGATGATTGCTCTGGACCTAGATGTCATGCCCTTGCTTATAAGTTGAGCAACAAAGAATTATGTTCTTGCTACCTTAGACATATGTTGCTCAAAGGATAGGTTACTATCTATATGAGTTCTCAGATCCCTGACTTGTGAATCAACTTTTAGTGGTGTTTTATTGATGACGTAGTTAACCTGTGTGGCAGTCTTCCCAAAAGGTACTATAACACATTTCTTGATGTTGAGTTTTAAGTCATAGGTTTGGCACCAAACATTTGTATTAAACCTTCCTGAGTGATGTCCTTGTCTTGGAAGATTGAATGACTGCTCCCAGTTTGCAATCATCTGCAAACCTGGTTAGCCAGAAGCCTTGAAATTGGCTCTGACATCTGAAAAGTAGATGCCAAAGAGCAGTGTGTCTGGCACAGAGCCTTGGGGGATTCCACTGGTGACTGACCTCTATGTGGAGGTAGTGGTACCAATTCTAATGTCCTGAGCCCTATCAGTGAACAAGATAGCTATCCAGCATGTTATAAAGGGGTTTATACCTAGTTGCATAAGTTTGTTGACAATGCCCGAATAGGGTATTGTGTCAAATGTTTTAGCCAGATCTAGGTAGGCAGTATGCATCAATTTGCCCTCACTGATTGCCTTAATGACTTTTTCAAAGTTCTTCACCAGAATCAGTAAGCATGACCTTCCTCTGACAAAACTAAATTGGGATAGATCCAGTGTTTAGAGGTGTCATATGTCCTTGTTGATAATTTCCATAATAATTATTTCTATAGTTTTGCAAACAAGGATATAGAGACCCATCCACCTTTAATGCATTTGTCTAATGAGATGGGCCCGTACAAGTGATTGGCACTGAAGCCCTTGTGCTAAATGAGTGTTTTCATTAGTCTTGAACCAGGTCTCTGTGATGATGCATGTATATACATGTTTTCCATGGTAAATGGGGCATGCAGGGTGTGGAGTTTTTTTATTTCGGTTCCTAGTTTTGAATCTCAATACCTCAATGCTGTTTGTGTTCTGTTTAGCTATGTTGGAAGCTTTAGAAGACATTGCCTAAAAAAGATACTATGGTAGTGGACAAAGTTTTAGCCAATATATGAAAGCCTCACAACACAGATGCAGGCTGTCCCTTGCAAAGCAATTAGGACTGCCTACCATATCCTCATAGGATGGTATATATTGGACTTCTTTTCAATGATGCCAGAAGCTAAACCAATTGCTGAAATCAATAATCTTTTTCTACATAGTGTGGCATCACTCTTGGTGATTATAGAATACCGCTCAAGGCTAAGCTCATATCTTCTTCAGACACAAAGGTTCATAGGTTCTTAGGTGTGTACTAGGCTAATGGCCCTGGAGCCTATATAAGCCTAGCCCAAGAAGATTCCCTGGCATCATGCCGCCCAAAGTTAGTTTCCAGTGCCCCTGTCAAGCAAGGCCACTGAAGTGATCCCTGGGGTGAACTTCCTATTGCCCACCCACTTGTCAAGATTTATCTTAAAGAGGGTCAGTGAAGTGCTCTGCTTGACATGAATGGAAAGTTTGTTCCAGAGTATGGGAAGTCTCTGGGTTAGGAACCTGTCCCACCAGCATGTTCTGTTTATTGTTGTAATGAGGTTAAGGTCCCTGGAGCGTGTGGCATGGGAGGTATATCTTAAGTCATTTATACCCATATGTACAATGACTCTATCATATGTGTTCTTGTGGTCCAAGGAGCTGAGTGCACCAGACAAATCCTGGACCTGATAAGCAGTTGAGCATTACCCTGTTCTAGCACAGCCTGGTGAATGGTTCTTCAGTGTGTCTCACTATGGAGTCACCTATGACTAAGATATTGGCCTGTGTGGTGGTTTGGCTTATGGGCTTCTGAACTGAATCAATATGACTCTTAGATGTGTCTTTCTTGGTGGTTGCTTTCTCTGCCAGATCTGGATCATGGTCAAATGGGGCTCTAGGCAGGGTAATGGATTGGGTCCCTCCCTCCGACAGCAGTACCCTCCCCACTGCAGCTATTCCAATGTCCCATCACTTGGGTATTTCTCCACAGTGACCATAAACACTGTTCAAACCTGTCAATGTGCATACTGTTTTCTTCTTTACTTCCACAATTATTACAGATATTTGGATTTAATTGAAAACTTTTATTTCAAATTTTATAGCACAAACAATGATAGTCATTTGCTACACAAAGGAATATAGTCTCACAATGAAAACAGACTTAGTATGAACAGTAAACGTCTCTGCCCTTGAAACCTATACTCCTTGAAATGGCATTGAAACTTATATCAAAAGAAACTGCATCTGGCTAGTGGTAGATTAAGCTTACCTTTGGGCTGTTTTCAAACCGTAGGCTCCTTGCACACATTTTTAGGACCATGCATACATGCAGTTGTTAGTTGATTCATCTTCCTGATAGTATTAAATTATATTCCTTATATAATACAGCACCACTCATTAGAGTATCTTTTAAATTTTGTGTTCAACATTTTCCAGTAAGCAATGAAACAAAATACATTAAAAAAGATTTGTAGCTAATGAAGCGGTTGCTGTTGACAAACAACTTTACATTTCAGTGTTTCATTTACAAATTCAGTGCCTGCTCCCCTTGAAGAAAACATTGCCTATGTTTCATAAAAAATAAATTGGTAAGCTGGTAATTTTGCAATAGGGAATGGCAAGCTGACAACAAACACTAGGCATATCTTGCAAAGATGGAGCCACTCGAGTGTAGTACCCCCAGCCCCCCTTAAAGTACACCACAGTATCAGCAATTCATCTGCATGGTGTGGTAGAAGAACCCAACCCACAACCTTCTGCATCAAAGGAAAGTATACTATCTGATGTGTTTCTAACACTGTTTTCAAATTCTATTTAATGTAATATGCAAGGATATAGTAACAACCATTTGCTAAACAAATCATTTGTGCATTGAAAATAGACAACATGAGCAATAGTAAGCTTCTCTTGCCTTGAACCTCACAATACCTTGAAAATGAACTGAAACTCATAATTTTTTAATCAGTCTGGTATTTAGTGTAGATGATTCAGGTTCTTGTCTCCTGTAACCAAGGTATAGGGTTGAGCCTGAGCAAGTTAATTAAGTAACTTAGCATCCCTAATGAGGTCATGTTATACTTACACACACACCTTACTGAAGTAAATTGGCATTGCGTGCATGCAGAGTTTCTTCTTATAGAGGACATAATATGTAATTTAATTTCTTTTGGTTAAAAATTAAATGTGGTGGCAGCCCCATGGCCAGCAGGCCCTACAGTGTATTTGTGGGTCTGTGCAAATTGCTGAAGGTACTTTTTTAGCAGATTTTTTCAAAGACCCCCAGTATATTTAGGTATATGCATTTGGTCTGAGTTATGCCTAACTGGTGTTATGTGGCAAGGATAGCCTGATACTCATTTGCTTTTTTTTTGTTAAAATATTTTATTCAGTTTTTCAAACCAATAATTAATAAACTTTACAGATCAAGTAAGAATAAGTTAAATAAACTATTTACAAAATGTACAATGGCCTCAAAACAAATAATAACAAAAGGAACACAATCGTAGATACACAAACAAATATTATACATTAAAACCAAAACAAAAATTTACTTTTTGCTTCCTCTCCTCTTATGAAGGTAAAGTTGTGTCTGTTTTAAGTGTCTCAATTAAGGAGAGAACTTTCTCCCAAGGATTATTTATCCATTTCCTAGGAAAGATTCTCATTTCCTTGACTTTGATTTCCAACAGTGCTACATCTTTCAATAGAATTAGAAAATCATCAAATGTTGGGATGATAGAGGAGTTCCATTTCCTTGTGATACATTTTTTGTGACTGCCATTGTAGTCCAAAAAATAAAGGTAATTTCTCTTCATAACAATGGATTCATTTATATTCAGAAGAATTAGTGGCTTTGACAAAGTGAAAGAATCAGTAAAAATGGCTTGCAAAAATTCACCAATATCTTTCTAAAATTTCTTTATGTGGGTACAGTCATACATAATATGAGACCAGCAATACATTTTGAAGAACACCTCCAACAAATTATTTCATTATAATTATTAAATCTAGCTATTTTGTTGGGAGTATAAAAGGCTCTATGAAGAAACTTCCATGCAAAGACTTTCCAACTCTGTATATTTGATGTTAACTTAATATAATATAATACATCTATTTTAGTCTCATTTGATAACAATAATGGACATTCTTTAGTGATAAAATTCCAGAATTTCTGGTTAGAATTTATTTTATAATTAATAATGATTTTATATAACTTTGAAATTAAATTTGTCGAATTAAAGTCTCTATATATTACTTAATGTAAACAAAATATAAATTTAGGTATGGATTTAAAGGAGGAATTGTATATTGTTCTGCATAAATCTTGTGCATAAGGTTTTAAACTATTAAGAGCTAACCAGTCAATGTTTGATAAATTAAATATATTAATTAACTGACTTACATCCACGACTATCATATATCAGATTTCTTATATTGGTACCAGCATGTAAAGTTCTTTCATTTCCAAGAGTTAAGAGTATCTATGGGAATGTTATTGAAAGAGTTTTTTTGTAATTTTGAAGGGAGCTAATAACTGAAACCATAATTTGATGTTAATATTATTGTTTACAAAGCTCAGGAAAGTGTTGTAAATATAATTTATATAGTTTAGATTGGTAGGTTTGGTAGAATTGTATTGCAAGTTAATACAAATAATATGCCAGAGTTTATTATTTTGTTCATTCAGTTGTACATTTTTTGTTAATTTACTTTCTTTTAGGAATATAGCAGTATGTAATGTTTTCCATACGGAAGAGAAGTTTGGATCTATCCAATGTATCACTGTTTTGGAAATGAAAGCTTTAATATAAGATTCTAAATCAGGGAAGTTAATTCCTCCCATTTCCCAAGGCCTAACATGGTTTAGAAAAGCTATCCTGTTTTTTTTGGATACCAAAGGAAGCTCATAAGAATTTTATTTAATTCTTTTAAGATTTTTTTACTAGGAATTACAGGGATAGCTAGTGCAATGTAATTTACCTTAGAGAAAAGGACCATCTTTATTAGCTGCAACCTATCTTCAAATGTTGAATACAATTTATTCCATTTTCCCACTAGTGATTTAAGGGTATTCACAATATTGTTGTAGTTTGTAGATAGAGTTAATTCTAACTTTTCACATAAAACAATCCCTAGATAAATTAAAGAGGAAACCTGTTTTCCAATTATTTGATTTATGTTAGTATTAGGGTTATTTATTTTTTTATTTAACAATATATGGTTTGACTAAGAACTATTAATATTTAAACCTGAGATATTGTGAAATTTTTCAGCTAATGAATTTAATTCACATAGTGATTCATCTGAATTTGATAAGGTGAATAAAATATCGGCAAAGAGCATTATTTTAGAGTTAAATTGATTAAAAATGTCAATGCCTTTAATTTTGGGGTTAAAATGGACTGTTGATGAAAAAAGTTCAATTGCTAATGCAAACAATATTGGAGACATGGGGCATCCTTGTTTAGTACCCTTAGTAATTTTAATTGCTTCTGATGTGAATGGACTTAATTTTACATATGCCAAATTGTCTTTATATATATTCTTTATTAAAGTAATGAATTGTGTAGGGAAATCATAAATTTGTAGAATTTTAAAAAGGTAATTCCAATTTAGTGAATCAAATGCTTTTTCAATATCTAATGTGACTATTAGGGCTTCAGATTTGTCTCTGTTTAAAAAGTCTACAATGGTTAAAATTCTTTGAATGTTATCATGGGTGTGTCTATTATGAATAAAACCCATTTGATCATCACTAATGATATGAATTAGAGATATTTTGATTCTATTGACCAGAATATACATAAGAATTTTATAGTCATTGTTAAGAAGTGGAATAGGATGGTGTGAACTACATGAGTTGGGATTTTTGTTTTCCTTTAAAATAGGTGTAATTAACGAATATCTTCATGAAGGTGGAATTGTGCCTTGTGAATATGTTTCATTTAGTGCTTTTTGCAGTATTGTTATGACAGAAGCTGGAAATAACTTGTAAATTTCTATAATGATTCCATCTATACCTGGGGCTTTGTTATTTTTACCTTCTTTAATTTTTTCATTAATTTCTTTGAACATAATTTGTTTTTGAATGTTTATGTTTAAGTACTCTGGTATTTTATTTAAATTTGAGGAATCCAGGCACAAGTCTATGTTACTATGAGGAGAAACATTATTATTGCAGTGTTTTGTAAAGTGAAATTTAAAAGCTTCTAATATGTCACTTATATCTGAAACATTTTTATTGTTTTCCCCTTCATGAATTATATTTGTAATATTGTTTCCATTGGAATGTCTTTTTAATCTCATTGCTAATGCATATATTTGGGGGAGACTGAGTAAGAATTTAATTTTAATTTTTCCAAAGCCAAATTGGTTTTATGCATTAAGATATCATTGCATTTCTTATTTAATTCCCTAATTTCTTTTTTTTTTTTTGCAACTGGATCTTTTCCATCCTTTAGGTTAGTTTCTGTTATTTGTTTTTGAATATTAACTAGTTCTGATTCCCATTCCTTTGTTTTATTGTTACACCAAGAAATAATTTTACCATAAAGATATGCCTGTAGGGAATCCCATAAAATAACTGTATTTGTGTCACTAGTATAATTTGTATCTAAAAAATATTCTATTTCCAAATCCAACTATGGCTTAAACTCTTTTAATTTGGTGAAATATGCCAAAATTATTTGGTAAATGTCAGTCTCTTAAAATCCATTTGAATTTTAATAATGAGTGAGTTATGGTCAGATAGGAGGCAAGGGATTATAGAAGAATGTGATATTTTCATTTTTAAATCTTGGGATACAAATATTTTATCTATTCTCGTTTGGGTGTTGAATCTATAGTCACTATGGGAAAATAATAGTGAATTATCATTTTAAGACTAAATGAGTCTAATAATTGCAAATTATCTATCAATTTTTTAAGAGTTCTCCCTGTAGAAGTAATACGAAAAGGTATTTTATTGGTGGTCGCCTGACTATCTAGGATACAATTAAAATCCCCTCCCAAAATTAAATTACCTTTCGAAGTTTTATTAATAAGTTCTATGTGCTTTTTAATTGTTCCTACTCCTATACCTAGAAACCAATATGTTTACCAGAGTCCAAATTCTATTACTATATCTTATTATTACTATTGATAAAAGTCCATTTTTATCTTCGTAGTTATATATCACTTGAGGATTGGTAACATATTTCTTCCATAATATTAATACCCCTCTGTTTTTTTTACTATATGATAAATTAGATAGTTTTAGGAATTCATTTGGATTCCATATGAGGTTATCATTAGCTTTAAAGTGTGTTTCCTGCAAAAATACCACTTGCTCTTTATTTACTTTTAGATATTTAAGTAAGTTGGATCTTTTCCTTGGGTTGTTTAAACCATTTACGTTTAATGAGAGTAACGCTGTATCCATCTTATTAGTTTATTACTGGAGAGTATTTGATTGGAAAATAGTGACAAAATATGTTGTTGTTTATTTGCTGTGTAACTTCCATACATTTATTAAATATAATAAATAATTTATTGATTCCTTTTAAATTATACAATTTAGAACTTAAAAGAGGCCAAAAAGAAAAAAATAGACATGTGTACAATAGTTAATCTCATACATGTGTACAAACAGAAACTTAGAATAACCTTTTAACAAACATGGAATAAATAACATTCCCAATCTGAGAGAACTAAAAGGTTCAGTCAGATTAACCCTCATTATTAAAAATGACATGGAATAAATAACATTCCCAATCTGAGAGAACTAAAAGGTTCAGTCAGATTAACCCTCATTATTAAAAATGAACCAAACAATATTGAGAGGTTAGAGGCTCCATTGAATGTTGCTCTGGAGAATTGTAAAATAAATCAACCCAAGCATGCACAGCTAGTTCAATCAATAACATACATGAATATGTGCTTGTTATGGAAACCACTTAGTATAGAGTTCTGACACTAAAGAATTGTCACAATTTACATTATATGTGGTAAACCAGGAACGCAGTTCCATTTTAAACAAGCATTTGTAAAGCATAAGTAAAATATCCTAAAGATATTAAAATAATCCAGTTTCCTTCTATCACTAATGAATCCCCATGTATTGACCAATTCATTCAATAACTGCCTTATAGAATACACTATAGTTAGTGTTGTGAGATTTAGTATCAACTATAAACCCAGTGAACCATACCAATTTCTATACTCTAGCTTCATTCTAGTGAGATAGTTTAGGAACAAGAGCTATAGTATTCTGTATATATATATATATATATATATATATATATATATATATATATATATATATATGGGTTCACTATATAATTTTGAAATACTGATATCTTGAATATCAGTAGTTCAAAATTATAATCATGAACCACCAAAATGCCGAAAGCTTATTTGAACGAAGTATGAAATATCGAAGACTTGAAATCATGAAAAGGTTGCATTTGCCTTTATTAGTTGCAGTTTAAAACCCTCCACCATTACATTACACCCTCAGAGTGGGATTATTTAATGTCGTAGACCTTTGCTGAAATAAATATAGATGTAGACATTTGGAAACTTCCCTTCCATTATGCTCAAAGCTTCAGCAGCCGCACAATTGCTTTAAGAAAGTTCAGAGTGCTATATTTGTGTCTGTTAGACATCACAATGTCAAACTTCCTTTGACGAATCAAAAGCCGACTTCTTTTTGGACTGGGTGGGCTTCCATTAGTGAGACGCACTCTCAGTTCATTCACTCTGTCTTGCACCTTAGCTAAAGTTTCCATTAGAACAGCCAGATTGGTTGCCTTAGCTCCTAAAAGACATTTAAGTCTATGGTGCCATGCCTCCACTGTTTTGTGTACGAGGTAACCCAATTTCATTAAGCTCGTACACGTTCCAAAATCTAACTGGAAAGAGAGGAGGGAACCATGATATACATGCAGATCTTGTACTAAAGTAATGTTTCTGTCCAACAACATACCAATCACCAAAGTATTTTACTAATGCTTCACCTTCAGCAGGAAATGTAGCTTTTAACTGAAAGTAAGCATCAGTAACGTCTTCTTCTGGCAGGAATGCCAAAGCAACAAGACATTTCACTGCATTTTGGAACCCCATATTAGTGTTGTACAAGTGAGTTAGTCCCAACTGCTGAACCTTTCTCCACAGGTTCCTACCGAAGTGAAACAGACAACCTTTTGCCTTCAAAGAACTAAAATTACTTACAATACTCTTCATTGCTGCAATCTCAAAATCGCGGAGTATAAACTTAAGTTGCATATCACACTCTTGTTCTTCCATGAACATAAATATACATTCCTACATGGAGTTGTATGCTTTCAAAGACTTCTTACTCATTAGGCAATATATTAAAGGTACACACTTTGAGTAATGTCCACACTGCAGGAAAGCGTGAATTATATATAGCTGTCTGCAAATGGCACCCTTGTAAAAGAATGTGCCGTCCA
This sequence comes from Protopterus annectens, assembly GCF_019279795.1. NCBI lineage: Eukaryota > Metazoa > Chordata > Ceratodontiformes > Protopteridae > Protopterus > Protopterus annectens. The sequence goes on along the minus strand of NC_056748.1, from coordinate 993,710,586 downwards.
TAAGGCAAATTGTAGCACTGCTTAAATCATGTATGTTTTGCTCAGTTGTAAACACTACCAATGTATTGTGGTTGGTAGGATCATCTACACGTCGGTAAATGAAGTTACCATCTTTTAGAGGAAAATCGCACACATTCAATGTTTCTAAAGTTAGACTGCATGCGCCTGGCTTTCCTTTCACGCTATGCCTAGCTCTACCTATAGTTTGCAGTAATGCTCTTCTGTTTGGCATGTCGGCTATCACATCTACTGATGTAGAACCCAGAGCGTCTACCACTAATAGACAAGGTGGATCTCTAGACACAATTGCTCTATGTTTTAATTCTGCAGACATGCTATAGCGCTCTATTTGTGAAGGGTCTCCTGTGTGACTGTGAGGTACTGTCCTGTACAATTCTTCGCCATTGCTAACCCACTTTGTGATGATCCTACTTTTACAAGGCATGGACATCTTCCATTTACAACACCAGTAATTTCTCCCATCTAATTTTTTCTCTAGATGGTAAACGTCACCATCTATTATTAACACACTGCATCCCTTTTGCAACTCAATACATTTGTAAATCCTGTCAATTGTTCATGGCGGTGGATAGGTTACTGACGCCATATTTAGTGTGGTACAAGGTACTGGGCTTGTTCTACACAGCTGATTGACATTAAAAGCGCAGTGATTCTTGCTTAAGGAACGGAATGTGCTGGGTTCATGATTCTTGGTTTCTGGATTCTTTAGTTTCGGCATTTTGGCGGTTCGTGATTATAATTTCGAAATACTGATATTTGAGATATCAGTATTTTGAAATTATATAGTGAACCCATATATATATATATAAAAACTTCAATATATATACAAATGCTGCTTAGAACAATGATGTACAAAGAAGCTGCATGCACAAAAAAAACTTTACGTCATATTTATTACATTACCCTGTACTGCAATGCAGAGCTCGTTTGTCATTAAATTAAAGTGAACTTTGAATAGTTATTGGATGTGATAAACCATAAGAATTTCTATCCAAAATAGGCAACATCACAAATTATTAGTTCAAAGACATACAATATCAATTAGAAGAATCAATACAATTTAAAGCTGCATCACAATAACTGAGCATTGACAGTAAGTGGAATGTAAATGATGACAACCATTAAAGGTAGATAAGATGTTCATTCTGTCAGGTTCCTAGTAATGATGACTTTACAACCTAGTCTATTCTCAGCAAAGGAAATTCCATTAAGAGTGCAGTCTTGAAGCTTAATATAGTTGTCTGAATTAAGTAATATGTTAAAGACTATTCATTGTTTTGCCCTCTGCTTCTACAGTGTCAAACTATAATTTAATATTTCTGGTATGAAGTTTCTCATAATATATGCCTCAATAAAGACCAAGTATCAGCTAATACCTTATACATTCTTTTTCCCATCTAGTCATGTACTTATTTTTCAATTCTTTACACATCTTTCCTTGATACTTTACTGAGTATGATGACACGGAGGCATCCTAATGGCTCATTCTTATTTATTTATTTATTTTTTATTAAGTTTACATAATCATGAGAAATTTTAAATATATCTAACATGGGTCTAATATTAAGTGTTTTAGCTTTACTTTCTATGTTTAAATGTTTCCAGGTGCATATATCTTGCTCATTTTATATCTTTCCATCTAGGTTTCCTAGTTAACTTATTTGTATGCAATGAACAACAATTATGTGAGTTGTCAATTAATAAACTAAACACTTTCATTACACTTAAAATTCCCTTGTTATCATATCCTTTAAAACAACGTATATTCAACTAGTTATAACTTTTAAAGGAATTACTGTCCCTTTAAGGCAATAAGGAAGTGTGTTGTGCACGTACAGTAACGTCGCTAGCTTGTATTCACATCAACTCATGTAAAAGGATAATGTAGGGCTTTTACAGTGTTCCTTCTCTATTTATAATATTATTCAGAATATGAACAGAAAGACAGTTTGGTCCAGACAGCACGCTATGTTATAGAAGGTTTCTCAAGCAAACGGAAGGTAAATAATTAAAACAAAACATCGTCATGTCTTTTAAATATATTTCTATGTGATTAGACTAACTAGAAACTGTGGTGACATAAATGGAATACTTTAATTTAAAAATGTGTTTTGAAGTTTAAATGAGAAACAAGCATTCTGTGTATACGCTAGTGCGCACAGCACACTAGCAAGCTCGGGTAATGAACAGGGAAGATTTCTTGTATGTCTCAAGAACTGGAAGGGCTTTTCCTTTTTTTAAAAAAAAAAAGGACGTTTAACTTAAATTCAAGACAGTGCTTATTGCAATACTTTTCAGATATTGTGCATTTCCTGGATTGAACTAAATCATGTTTCAATACAAAATTAAACAAAACACGTTTAAAATTGCATGTCACTTAGCGATCATTGCTTATTAGAATCAAAGTAATTTATGTATAATCATTGTTACATTTCAAAGTACAGTGTGCATTAACTAGTTTCTTCACCATAAATCATTTTTTATACATTTCCATCACAATTAAGTGAAAATTAGTTAAATCAATTAAACTGTTATTAGGCTACTGTATATAAGTTAGCTACTAAAGCTGAAGTATGTATATGTAATATTAGTATTATTGAGAGATAATTTGTAAAATGCTTAATAGAGTGAATAGACAATACATATTTTATTACCTTTAGCATGGATTTTTTGTTTTAGTTGAGTCTTTGAGAGAAGCAGAAGAAGGAACACTTTTTGAATCAGTTCTTTGCTTTTTTTTCTTCACATCAATCCAATTATTTTTCGCAGGGGACCTTTTCAGTGAAGTAGTTAAAGACCAATCCATCTCCTGTGGAATTTATTGCTTCCTCAATGTCATTGAACATCCTTATTTCATTTGAAATAAAAATCCTTATTTTGCAGGGTATGCTAATTGGGCTTTTATTTTGTTTTGCTTGAGTAACTTCACCAGTGGCCAGGCTTTCTTTCTCATTTCCAAAACTCTAGAGGAGAAGTCGTTGTCAAATCTGATTAGATTTTGCTTATACTTCAGTGGAGACTTTCTTCAAGCACATTTAAGAACAAGTTCTTTGTCAAGATAAGAAAGAAATGTAACCGCAATAGATCTAGGTGTGGATGTTGATGATGAAGGGATGGGTTTCCCAATAGCACTGTGAGCTCTTTCTATACCATATGAGAATCCTTCCTTCAGATCTAGGATGTCAGGTAACCAGGAATTAAGGAAAGAGATAATATCATCACCTTCGGACTTCTCAGGTAGCCCAAAGATTTTCACATTAGTCCTCCTTTCTCTATTTTCCATATCATCTAACTTGTTAGTAAGCCATTTTTTCTGCTGCTGAAGAAATTCACCCTGGATTTCCTCCTCTTTAAGCCTTCCATCTATATCAGATAAGGACTCTTCGATGTTTAATATTTTAGTTTGATGCTGCTACAGTAGTTCTTTAAAGGTTTCAGTTTGATTATGACGTTTCTCTCAAATTTTCTAAATTCTCCTTGAAACTGTCCATTTTGAGAGATAATTCTTGTAGAGTTGAAACATCAACTGGATTTCTTTCCTCAGAGTAGTTTCTGCATGTAAATTCCTTGAACTACTCATCTTCCCAGATCAGTTTTATACTCCAGATATTTCTGACAGGAAATTTTGAAGAATATATTCAAAATTTGGTATAATAGTAGTCAAAATGTTAAAGAACAATATTTAACTATTTTTTCTAAAAAAAAAATAATTATTTTCCTGTTATTTAAAGTAGTTTTAAGGAGCTCTAAAAAAGTGCTGCTTTCAGAGTGCCATCTAGGCTCCACCCCAACCATTTGCTTTTTGAAGGGTCTTAATGTTGATATTTTCTACTAAGAAGAAAGGGGTAGGGTACATATAAATTCTCTAAATGCTAAAAATGTAAAAGGATAAACTATACCCTGTTACGGGATGACAAGATCCTGGGATATGACATTAAAACCTTTTCTGCAGTCTATTCAAACTAAAATATGTTTTCTGGAGTCTATTGAAGTGGAGCTATGTTATAATCCCATCCTGTGTAGAAGTTTGGTGGGAAGTACATATGTCAATTTAATAAGCACCATCTATAAAACCATACACATATCTCTGTATTTACTTCGGATATTTCCTGAAGAGTATGTTAGACTTGAATTGAATATGGTACAAATCCTTACTGAGGGTTAGGTGCTAGTTAAATGGATAATATTGACAAAAGAAGAACATAGCCCTCTAACTGGTTATGTTTGGAAATGGAAACAAAGATGAAAAGAGAGGACCTGAGGAAATGCAGTATTTTGTACCATGTCAGTTGCGTGTTGGCACAATATGATTTAGAATACTTGCACAAATTATCTAAAAGAGAATATCAGTTCAGATAAAACATATATTTCATGTTTATCAAAATGATTTTTAAAACTTGGGAGAATATTGATCTTTATTGTTTCTGGAAAACTGCTGTAATAAAACTGAATACCTGTAAATTCTGTGAAATTTAAATCTGAGATTCAAGAGGCTAATCTCTGGAACTGCAAAAAAAGTGAAAGTTAATATTCAGTTTACATGCATTTAAGAGAGTACTTCCTGCTAAATATATTTTCATATAAAAGAATGCAATTGATTACTTTGGAAAGAAAGCAGAATTTGTTCAAACACTCTTTATTATGGAAAAAAATTCAGTTTAATATGTTGCACTAGATTTGCACAGAATATTGAAGACAAGGAGTAGGCATAGAAACCAGGTCCAGATGTAGCATAAGCAAGCAATAATGACTGAAAGGGTGTGTGTTAATGTGTAATTAATGGCCACTCAGGGGTGTTATGAGGCCCAACGCCACAGGCGGAGGGCCTCTACACCTCTGGAAGGGTGTTAATTACACATTAACACACACCCTGGAGGGCATTATTACGTTTAGACAATGGCCACACTGTAAAATTGTTGTATTTTACTTGCTTATTTATTTTTTTAAGTATTATATTATGTTTTTTATATATTTTTAATGTAAAATAGTTCTTCTCCCTACTGTTTTAAACTTGCTGTAGTATATGTTAATGGTGTTGGAGGAAGCATTTTACATCAAATATATATAAAAATAATATAGTGCTTAAAAAAACATAAGCAAGTGAAACATAACAATTTTACATACAGCCCATTCTTTCTCTCATACACACATACACAGTCTCTTCTGCTTTCACACACATACATATACACAAAGAGTCTCCTTTGCTTTCATATACACATTCACTCACACAAGATCTGTCTCACCCTCTTTCTCAATCTTTCGGTCTTCAGCTGCTTTCATGCACACATTCAGTCTCCCTCTCTCAAGCTCTCTCACAGGCAATTTCCTCTGCTTATATACATGCATTTGCTCACACATCACCCTCGCTTTCTCTCTCACTCTCTCCATCCATTTCTCTCTCTTTCTCTCTCTCTCTCTTACACACACACACACACACACACACACACACACACACACACACACACACAGTCTCACTGCTTTCATGCACCCATTCACAGACACGATCTCTCTCTGTCTCTTATTTACATACATGAATACACTCTCACACACATGCTGCGTTTTCTTTTTTCTTTTTCTCTTGTTTATTTTACACTCACTAAACAGCAAAAGTTCTGCATGGTGAGTCTAAAATAATGGCTTGCTCACTCTCACTGACATGCATGCATACACTCACACACAGACATAAACACATACAAACACACAGACCTTTTTGTCTTCTATTTTACACTTGCTAAACAGCAAAAACGCTGCTTAGTGAGCATAAAATAATGGCGGCTGTTCTATTTCCTCAATCTGAGCTCCACGGCGGCTTGATAAACTGCCATGAAGTGGCAGACTCATTCTTCTCAGCAAGCATTACTTGTACATTAATACCCTCCTGGAGAACACTCATTCTTCAATCAGGGTATTGATGTACAATTTGCCCATTGTCTAAGGCAACATAGACAGCTGCCCAAGGCCAGTGATGGTGGGGTGGGAGGGGCCATAAATATTAAGAAGAAAAATAAATATCTCACTGACATAATGGTTGGCTGCTCTAGCTCCATGAAGTTTCTTTGTAGCTCCAGGAAGTCTCCCTGTGTCTCATTGGTTCTACATTTGAGATAATGAGCCAATGTGACTAAGGATTCTTGGTGCCTCATACTCAAAGCATGGTATTTTTTGTATTGTTATTTGCCGATTGCGTTACAATTTTTGAAATTACAGCAAACTGCCAAAAATAATATTTATTGTTGGAGCATATTACCACAGAAGGCAAATTGTTTAATGTTGGCATTTTGCCACAAATGGGAAATTGCGTAACTGTCGAAGCTGCCATTTGACAATATGTGTTTCAAGCTGCTGGATTATTGCCTTACTAGAGCATATGTGCATTTCAAGTAGCCGTATTGATTTATTTTGCTTTGCTGTTAGCATTTCACTTGGAAATTACAAACAACTGTGCAATGGAAGGGTAGTAAGGGGGGCATGTGTGTGTGTGTGTGTGTGTGTGTGTGTGTGTTTGTGCCTGCTTAAATACTCAGTTCCTGCATGCCAAAGTAGTTGTGGTGTAAAGGAAGAAATTGATTATAATAAACAGAAGCATCATCATGTGATCCATGCTTTTTGGAGATGATCCTAGGTTTCCATTTGTTAAATGTTGACAGTGTGCCTGTTATTTAGCTGTGAATAAACTGGGCAACATGATGTCTAAGAGTTTAATGTTGAAATATTAACTATGAATGGATTTCTAATTCAACTTGTTTATTTATTTTGATTTATTTATTTATTTTGGCATGCTCACATGTGTGAAATGCACTGTGCTGGGCTACAACAGTTTGTTTGGTACTTAGTGAAGATGAGTATGCCCTGAGCTAATGAGCTCTTTCCTGTAGTGAAGGGACTGATTCCCTCAGCTTTTGTTTGTCTAGTATATAAGTCTGGCCAAGTCACTTCACCAGACAGTACTCTAGCGATGCCTCTGAAGAGAGACATTTGCATCTATTAGGCTGTCTCAAGCTGTTAGCAAATTCATTAGACATTTGTAATTTGAATTCTTGCACCATTCAGATAGCTGCTAATTAATGCTTCACTATATGCTATTTGACTATTAACCCCAGTATGACTCTTATAGATTAATTGGTTGCCAGATGCATTTTAATAAATGTGAGTTTTAAAGGAAGGGAAGTTTACTGTTGCTCATGCTAAGTCTTTTTCAATGGAGTGCTTTGCTTTATTCATCAAATAACTTTCAGTGTTTCTGCTGCAAAAAGCTTTAATTTAAATCCACATCTCTGTGATCACTGTAAAAGTAAAAGAACAAAAGTAGTATGCATACTGACAGGTTTAAACAGTGTTTTATGGTAAATGGGGGGGGGGGAGTGGCGTAATGGAATATTGGTATGGCTGGGGGTTTATTGCCCTGCCTAGGACTCCATTTGACAATGATCTGGCTCTGATACCAAAAAAAAAAAAATAGCTGTATTGGATGAAGTAAACTAATAATTGAAGGGTTAAATATAGTGCATGCTTTATGATTTTATGCTAATTTAATATTTATTTTGGTTAGGACAAGTATCGCTGAGCCAATACGATTATATCTGAATTTGAAACTGGATTTACAGGAAAACCAAACTCTGCACAGAATGAATTGGGCAGTCTGTGCGTATGATAACACTAGGTGCTCACTTTTAAATATTGTCCCCTATGTGGGGATGACTGCTAAACACTGCCCTTTTTCAGACTGAATGGTCTATGAAAGAGAATAACAATGAAGGGAATCATGAGCTTCTGACATTGGATGTGTATGTGGGGGGTATCTTTCGTCTCTGTAGACATATACATTTTCTTATGTATGTACATGTGTGATGATGTAGAGCCCTGTCCAGGCTTATGTACTTGTGTTGTGCTGGCTGAGTGTCAAGATAGGTGCCACTTCCCTCTTAATCCTAAAATGGATTAAGAAAGTAATCATAAAAAGACTGAATGAATTTATATATGCACCTGATGTATACAAATGTTTCTGTTTTGTTTTTGATAATTAGATGTTTGTGGAGAATATGCAGCTAGAAGGTGATTTGTGTGGTGGCTCATATTTTTGCACAGCTGAATTTGTTCCTGGTGATTTGGACAAAGTTTTGTAGGAATTGTTTCTCAGAGCAACATAAAGCATCTTGTCATCGCAGCATCAATGGCCATTTTGTATCCAGAAAATAGTTAAATTGGAGAAGTCATAAAACTGATAAGAGAAATTTTACAGCAAAGCTGTTTCCACACTTCAGAAAAATGTAGAAGAGATTCATCGAGAACTGTCATCACATCCTCCTACTGTTGATGGCTTTGAAGTACACTGTATAATGGACTATACTTTCTAGAGGCATATCGTCACAAATTACTTAGGATGTTTTGACTGGGTATTTCAGAGGCAATGCATAACAATGCCTTCTCATTCACTGTGCATTATAGAATGGATAATGTGTTTCATTTTCCTGCAGGGCAATACACTCCCAAAGAAAAGAAATTTGTTTAGGGGGTTGGTCTTGCTATTTTAGGGGGACTGTTAAAAATAATTTGCAGGTGTGAAGGAGTTTGACATGATCAGTAAAACTTTCATACCTCTCAAGTGTACCTCATTACGAGGAAAGTACCTCATTTGGGGTCTTAAAAAGTTCATGTTCCTCAAAGTTTCTCAAAGTTCCACATTGAAAGAGTCTGTCACACATTCAGTGTTAGGAATTTATTTAAGTGAACTCCATGGTAGATAGAAATTAATCATATTAATTCATTAAAAAGATCTTCTTTATAAGTAAAACCAGCATATGTTAACCATCCTATGACCTTCCTAGTTGAAGTTGTTAGTAAGCCATTAGTATGTGTTCCACATTTTGCCCATTTGTTCCACATTATGAGGGCTAGTGTTCCTCATTTTGGAGATGGAAGGTTGAGAGCTATGAAAACTTTACATATAAGAAGTTCATTGTGAAAGCATTCATATACTGTACTGTTCACGCTTCCATTGATGCAAAGCAATGCTTCTGGTACGTGGTTGGGGGTTTATGCATCACAGACAAAGAAGTCAGAATATTCTGATGATTTACTATGACTTTAACATGTTTAACTTATTGATTACTTGGAGTTGCAAACTGACTTCATTTTAGCACTCTGATTTCCATCTGTGAGTCATTGTGCATTTTGTTTTTTGTGTGTCCGACTGCTGAGAAGGTTTTCTCACATTTATGGGTGGATCCAAAACACAATAACAATTTTGCACTGTGTAACAGAAGAGCAGGTCTGGTAAAACTTTCCAGAAATGTCTTACATCCTCTTCTTCATTAGTATGTCATTTCAGTCGTTATGTAAAGCATGGTCGTCAATCAACTCACCTTCAAATGTCTTCCTGTGATTTCCTAGTCTCTGACAAACAGATGCACTTTCCAACAGATTAAATGCAAATGATTTTAAAAGCAATGCGATGAAAGGTTTCAGTTCTTGCACAGTACTGAAGCACTGCATCATTTTTGCGTGGGTTGGTGGGTTGAATTCTTGGTACATCTGATTATAGCACTGAAGGTATGTCTTGCATAGCCTTGTAAAGTGTGTGATATCAAGTTCCTTAAGCAGAGTGAGAGAGAAGCTGCAGATACTGATTTCTTCCTCACAGGGATAAATTGATCTCATGATGTCTATCAGAAAAGCTGCATAAAGCAACCATGCCTTGTTATCCAGTTCAGGGTGAACAATGAAATTCTATGCTACAAATTATTTTCCAGAGGGCCAATGAGTGAGTAAACAGCAAAGCCGGTTATCCAGGATCTGCTAGCACACATAAGTAAGTAAGGCCAACTCTCCATATTTTGATTCAGTTTCTTACTAAAGTTTGACCGCTAACTATTGGAGGTCTTGCATGGGTATCTTTCTGAAAATAATTTACAGGATGTGAAGAATAACTTTGTCCATCACTGCTACAGAGGATCCCCTTTTTTACAGCATAGCATAGGTAACTTTCTGATAAATTAAGCAGTGCATACTGAAACAGCTGGCACATGCTTCTTCTGATATGCAGTAACTAATCAGTGTGTTCCTGTCATTGGTGAACAACCATCAGTGGTAACAGAGATGATCTGATCCCATGGCAGGCCCCTTGATTCAAAGAAATTAACAAAGATATCAAAAAACGTAGAGACACTGAAAACTCCTTGTGTGTGACATCTTTTCTTTCATCTACAAATACAGTGACTGTAGTACTGTAGTGAAATGTTAATAAAAATTTATTTTGCAGGTCACCTGCCATTTCATTGACTAGATGGCTTAGTGTTTGCCTCTGTAGTCTTGACTTTTCAGATTCATCCTAATATTCAAACTCACTCTCTTATAAATAAAATGCTGGGGAAGCAGACATAATCTATGTGTCAATAGCTTCACTTAAAGTGCAAATGATGTATGTTTTAACAAACTACTTAGCAAAATTTCCACATTCAACATCCAAATTATTCCTGATTCTTACATTCTCATGTTTTGCATTATTTTTAGGTTTCTCACTCGTGCCAGATACACCAAAAGCAGTGTCAAATGTAGCACTCATATCTTTTGAATAAGGCATTTCAACAATGGCTACAGTTTCCACTAGATTGCCAGTCACAGCTTCACTCAGGATCTTTCTTAATATTCATAGGTTCATAGGTGTGTACTAGGCTAATGGCCCTGGGGCCTTTACAAGCCTAGCCATAGGATTTCCCTGGCATAGTGCCACCCGACCTTAGTTCCCAGTGTCTCTGACAAGTAGAGCCACTGGAGTTATCCCCGGGGTGAATTTTTAGTTTCCTATCCACTCAACAAGATTTCTCTTGAAGAGGGCCAGTGAGGTGCTCTGTTTGACTCATTTGGGAAGTCTGTTCCATAGCATGGGCAGTCTCTGGGTTATGAACCTGTCCCTCCAGCATGTTCTGTTAATTGTGGTAATGAGGTTGATGTCTCTGGATTGTGTGGTGCAAAGGGACTGGGATTTCTTTAAATGCAGCATTTCTAACAGAGCTGGATCAGACATGGCTTTATAAGTCAAGCAGAGATTGCCTCTAAGTAGGCAATATGAGACAGATAATAGTTGGAATTTTTTGAGTCTGTCCATATAGGACAAGTGTTTAAGGCCTAGGATCCTCTTTGTGAGGTACTTTTCTGGCCTCTCCAGTTGTTGCAGGTGTCTAGTGAGGTACATGCCAAATGGGGCATTGTACTCGATGATTGGCCTAATGAGGGAAGAGTAGAGGGAGACAATGACCTCTTTCTTCCTGGATGCAAAACCCTTAGTTAATGATATGTGCCATATAGAAGGACTTTCTGACCACAGTGACAATGTGGGGATAAAAAAAGAGGTTGCTGTCAACCTGTGTTCCCCGATCTCTTATAACCCCTTCTGTGTTCAGTGGACTACCATCAATGTGGTAATTCATGGGAACCGGGTTTTCCCAAAGGGGATGCCAACACATTTTTTGGCATTGAGCTTAAGGCCATGGTTCTGACACCAGTCGGTCTCAGTGAGGCCATTCTGCAGGATGGCAACATCACTTGGGGAGTTCATAATAGCTCCCAACTTGCAATTGTCTGTGAACTTTGTCAGCCAAAGTCCCTTTGTGTTGGCCTGGACTTCAGAAAAGTAGATATCAAACAGGAGAGGACCCAAGACCAAACCCTGTGGGACTCCACTCCTGACTAGTCAGCAGGCTGACTTGGAGTCAGCTACTTTCACACTGTGGGTTCTATCTGTGAGCCAGTTTGCAACCCACCTAGTGATATAGGGGTTGATGCCTAGCTTAGTGAGTTTTTTCATGATTCCTGAGTGTGGAATAGTATCAAAAGCCTTGGCCAGATCAAGGTAGGCTGTATGAACCACCTTGCCTTCATCCACAGCTCTGGTGACTGACTCAAAGAAGTCGACCAAGTTAAGCAGGCATGATCTACCCTTAACAAAACCAAACTATGTGGGATCCAGAGTTTGGAGATTCCCTGTATCCTTGTTTATTAGGTCCATGATGATGCATTCCATATGTTTGGATATCAGGCTCATCAGGCTAATGAGGCGATAGTTCCCAGGGTCTGTAGTCACTCCTCCTTTGTGGAGAGGGATGACTGTAGCAGTGTGCCATTTGGTAGGGACAAAGCCTAAGGTGAGGCTGTGATTGAACAGGGCACAGAGGTGTGGTGCCAGTTCACTCTGTAGTCCATGTAGAACACAGCCAGGGATATTGTCAGGTCCTATTGAAGCTGTGTTTTTGGCCTTGGACAGTGCTGTTTTAACCTGTGCAGCAGTAATAATGGGTGCCTGGAAATTTACTGGTATTGTGATTGGTCTTTTGGGGGAGGGAGAGGGGTAAAATTGGCACTGAATCTGTCGGCCATTATACTGACAATATCTGTTGGCTCGGTATAGTAGGTACCATTGTGCAGTAGCTCAGAGAAAATCTGGGTATTGCCGTGGAGATTCTTTACATAACTATAGAAGGCCTTGTGGTTGTCTTTACTATCTACTGCAATTCTGTTTTTATAGCTAGCTTTAGAGGATTTGATGAGGGATCTCAACTTTTTGTTGAGGCTGATAAGGGAGTTTTCCAGTCTTGGGACTTCATCTTATTCCGCATCAGTTTCCTCCTTCTGTTGTAGAGTTTGTTTATGGCAGGGAAACACCAGATTGGCTTCCTTTTTTTGGAGGAGAGCATCTTGGTTCTATTGGGTATGGCGAGATCCATGTATTTGTGTATGTGTGCATACAGTGCATTGGTGTATGATTCGGTAGTCATATAACTATTCTCCATTTGCATGCGTGCCGTGAAGTTAGCCATCTCTGTTTTTAGGAGCCCAAAGTTAGCTTTGGAGAAGTTTTTTATGGTGTTTACCTGTGCGGGGGTGGGGTGGGGTGAGAAGGATGTGGATTTCCAAGGTGATTATTTTGTGGTCGGATCTAACTAGGGAGGAGCTGACTATTGGTATAGAGCAATGGTCACCCATGTTAGTAATAACCAGGTCAAGGATGTTGCTACCTCTAGTGGGGGTAAGAACGAGCTGGTCCAGTGCACTGGAATTAATGAACTCCAGGAAACGTTGGGCAAGTGTATTGGTACACGAGTAGTTTAATTTTCTTAAGCTTAGAAAATTTGCAACAGAAACTTGTGAGGAATAATTAAAATTTATAAAAATGACACAAAAATGTGTTTTTACACTGAATATTTTGGAACTGGCAGTCTTCACTTCATGTTCAATGACAAAGAAATCCTTTTACCAGCTATCTTATATAAGACTGACTTCACCCACAGTTTCCTGTTCTTCCCACTTTCCTTTGCAGGACACTTAGGCTTACATATTGACTTATATATTAAGTCATATTAAAAATCTGTTTATAGCTTTCAGATAAGCTTTCACTACTTAAAGAGCTTAGGTTTTCCAAGTTTCCTAATAGTGTAACTTTGTTAGATACTTTTTTTTTCTGAAACTTAAATTTTTTTAATGACATGGGCTTATAGTTCTAAGATGAACTAAATTATTTTAATGAAAAAATATCAAGTCATTGAAAAATGAATTGATATCCTTGGACAGTGTATTACACTCTTATTTAGTGTTCCAGCAGTCTTTAGCTGAGTATGAGGCTGTTTTAATTTATTCTTCTTTTGGAAATGTCATGTTCAGTGACAAAAAAATCCTCCTATCACCTTTCTTAAATAAGACTCTTCATCCACAATTTTCTGTTCATCCCACTTTACTTTGCAGGACACTTAGGCTTACATATTGGCCTAGTATATTTTATTAAAAACTATTTATAGCTTTCAGATAAGGACCTTTTTTAGTGGCAGCTGAAAACATGAGCAGTCAGCTATCCAAATAAATACTTAATAGCTTTGCTGTCAAAAAACTCACATACTGTTACTAAACCTGCAAACAGTGCTGCCCCATCCAAAAACCTTAAATACTTTGCAAGGCTAAAATGGCAGGTGGTACTGCATGACAATAAAGGCACTGGAATATATAAAATACCTGAATTAGGCTAGTACTAAATGTTTGCAGTACCACTTAAGTTGATAGTCAGACTGCCACATCAACAACTTTGTCTTGGTTAACTATAAAACTATAGAACTATAAAAGCTAAAGCCATAGAAAGTCAAGCTGTACTGAACACGATCTGATATGTTATTTAATCCTTATAAACATAATCACCCTAATACTGCATCAGTACTTCATGTGCAATCCTAAGAAACATTTATTAATACTAAAGAAAATTCTGCCACAGGAACTCATCTAAGGTTCACACATATGTCCAGGCATGACCCATGTGGAAATGTGCATTTACCACAGCTAAAATAGACAAAAATGTTCTAAAAAGAAATGGAAGCTAAGTTGCTACCCAAAAAGCATATATGCAACATCAGTACAATTAAAATTAAAGTGCCAAATTAATAAAAGAAACATCACTAGAGATGGGAAGATAATATTTATTTAGCAGATGAATACAAATGGCTAACCATATATGCAGCATGCCCAGATAGGTGAAGAAACTGTCTCTTTCACCCACATCGGTTTCTAATTAATGAAAGACTATGTTAAGTATGATATGAAATGTAAGAGTTTTATAGGACCCACGTCCTTCTACTCCCCCATGAGGGAAACTGTTGTGCTTACACAAGTATACTTAGTTATTACCAGTTTCATGTTGTAGTCCCTTAGTGATGAGAGTGCAGTTAACATAAAAAGATGAAATACGCTGCTCTGCCATTAAATATATATATACTATTTGCCTATATCTTCAACATGGTGCAACATCAGAATCAGCAGCTTTAATTATGATAGACTTAAAAAATATTATTTTCTATGAATCTGTAAATGTATTTTTCCTTTAGAAAGGAGTAATCAATCACTGCATATGTAGCATGCAGTTTTGGTCTCAGGTTTTGCATTCAGCCGGTTATGTGTTGGTTTGATGAACTTGGTGCTTTGAATGAGAGCCAACCTCATCTTTCACTGTTTTGCAGTCTGAAAGGACCAACACTTATATCAATATAGCTGGTTTTCTAAGGTACTTTGACAAGAATGGGAGTTCTACTTTTTCATGTTTGTAGAAGAGAAAAATAAAAGACAAAATTCTTTTGTTAGGATTAGTATCCTGAAAAGTAAATACATTTGCACCAGACTTGATTGTGCCACATTTATCTGAGTCGCAGCTCCTCACTTGCCTGTGATTTTCTTTAATTTTGGCACCATGAGAAAGGTGTCAAAAAAAAATCTGTAGGAGGAATGAGTTCTAATTAGTGTGACATACTTCCTACAGTGTGTGTCTGAAGCTTGGACTTATTACAAAACTTCACATAGTAATACATGTCAGCTCACACCTGCTTTAGAGCTGCAGAGAACAAAGCAGAATGCAGTTTATATATATAAAGAAAAAACTTAAAACTATATTCACTGACCTTGTCAAAAAGTAAGAATTGCAGTTACTTTTTTTCTACCCAAGTTCTTGTTAGTCTTTTTTTTCACCATAATTCTGTTTGCCATTGAAATTACAGACAAATTATTTATTAAAATAAGACCACGGAGCACAGCTCAATTATAGCAGCTACTCATAAGAGCACATAATGAAAATATTATACATTATATACTTATTTTAATAGAATAAATGAGACAGTAAGAAAAACAAAAATGCTCTGACATTATTATATCTGGAAGATGTTCAAGCATTACTATATACCCGAGACTAAAACATTTCCTGCATAACCTAATGGAAGTTTGAGTCTAAGAGTTCTAAACTATTGCAAATTAAGTCGAATCATCATAAAATACAATGAAGTTTGAAAGTCTGAAACTTGCTGTAATAGACTAAAAGCATTTTTGCATGGAGTAAACTGCACTGCTCTCCCCACTATAAATATATAAATATATATATATATATATATATATATATATATATATATATATATATATATATATATGGATCTACTTTATATTATCAAAAAAAAAACACTTACAGAAAATTCAAAATGTTGAGACTCTTTGCCGAAACATCACAGTTTCACTCCAGGAAATGAACCACTGGGTCACCAACAGAGAAAAAAAACAAACCAAAGCAAATCAAACCCACCCAAGTGGGGGATTGCACCTTCCACACCCCTCTAATTAATATACCAACTCCAAGATTGCAATATAGCAGAGAAAAGGGCAAAGATCACCATGGTGCTCAGTGGTTCATTTCCCAGAGTGGAATTGCAGTGTTCTAGGTGTCTGATAACATGCCACTTCGGCAAAGTGGTCTGGATGGTTTGTATTTCATGTAAGTCGTTTTTCAACAATATAAAGTAGATCCATATAACACACAAGCATATTTTATATATATATATATATATATATATATATATATATATATATTATATATATACATACACACACACACACACACACACACACACACACACACACACACACACACACACACACACACACACACACACACACATGCTATACCACTGAATAGAGGGACTAATTCGAGATAAAATATTTCCTTATAACCTTGTTTAAAATCTTGCATTTGTAGTGATTATACCTGCAGTCCATCAACCTTGACTAAAAACACCAAATCAACACACAGAAATGCTAGAGCAAGCTTACTTGCAAAGGCACACAGCATTCACCTCCACTGCTTGCTTGCCCATAGATCATTGGCTGTACTGGGGTGAATGCTGGCGGGTAGATGAAAGGCTGATTATCTAATGGTTAACTGTACTGGGGTGAATGTGGTGGGTAGATGAAAGGCTGATTATCTAATGATTAACTGTACTGGGGTGAATGTGGTGGGTAGATGAAAGGCTGATTATCTAATGGTTAACTGTACTGGGGTGAATGTGGTGGGTAGATGAAAGGCTGATTATCTAATGGTTAACTGTACTGGGGTGAATGTGGTGGGTAGATGAAAGGCTGATTATCTAATGGTTAACTGTACTGGGGTGAATGTGGTGGGTAGATGAAAGGCTGATTATCTAACGGTTAACTGTACTGGGGTGAATGCTGGCGGGTAGATGAAAGGCTGATTATCTAACGGTTAACTGTACTGGGGTGAATGCTGGCGGGTAGATGAAAGGCTGATTATCTAACGGTTAACTCCCCTTCCTTAGGGAAATGTTTGTGACCAATCAGTCCATGATACGTTTAACTGTAATGCAGGCTACAGACTAATCCTGGGCTCTGCATTTATAAAACATTCACAGTAGGACTGACAGACATCTTAAGTTGGCATGCATGCATGGGAACATCTAAATACATAGAGTGTGTTGCAATATGGCACATGAGAGTCAGTGGCAAAGCTCAGAGTCAGCTAACAGGAAATCAGACACTACCAGCCCTATGAACATTGTACCACCATCAACGAAATAACAGCTCCTGGACTCTGTGTAGGTCCACAGTCTACCAGAAACTCATATGGATGCAGATAATAATGATGTTCAGGAGGAAAAATGAATCAATAGGAGCCTGGGTGAAAAAAAAGCCTGTAAAGGCAATCATGTCAAGCAGTGGATACAAGGTGAGGAAGCCTGGAACAGCTTACCTTCCATAACAGTCTTGCACAAATTATTTAACAAAATCAGTTTTGTCAGAGACGTTATATTTGCAAAAACAATCCGGGACCCTAACTAGAACACATCTGAATGCAACTTCAACTTTGTGTCAATCTCTTCATCTACTGGTTGGTTTATAATTCTAATTTTTGTCAGAGCTGAGGGGCATATACCATTCTGGGCCAATTTAGGATACGTATAGTCAAAAAGTTATATAATAAATATAAATTATGGAAAGATCTGGTGGCAAAACTGTAAACAGATTATATAAACTGCTGTCCCATATTAGGTCTTTGGAAATTTATAATATTGCAATTATAATAAGCCATCTGTAGTGGCACAGGGAGATAAAGCCCTGACTATGGCTCAGGTAACCTTCGTCTGATAATTGGCACAAACTCTTAATGTCACTGGCATGCCCATCCTGGGAGAGGTCATGGTGCAGTTGGACCATGCACAACTGGAATCCCTCTAGGGAGGAGCTGCATTTCAGTGGACATCTGAGGGGCTGGGCTTATGGCTGATTACTTCCCCATCTGGTGGTAGCTCTCGTTATTCAGTGCATGGGGATGCACACTTGTAAGGGAAGAGAAGAGCCCTTGCAGTGATATGGCTAGCCCATTCCCTCTCCCAGAGGGGTTATGGACTTAACATAACGCTGTCCTGCAAGAATGCCAGCAAAATTAAAACCTCTCAGATGACTGCCTGAATGCTGGCCTCTCTGGAAAGCTGTCACTGAAGTGCATGTGGGGACTCTCTACTATTAGAAAACAAATGGACTCCTCTCCAATTGCAGAGAGGTTTGACAGTTGGCAGCATACCTCTCAAATGTCCAGATTTCCATAAAATGTTCAAATGTTTGTCTTATATTTTTGATCTGTTCCAAATAAAATTTGTGGATTTCTGGCAAATCACTGATGACTGAAGTCACTTAATAATGAATTAATTTCAGACATCATATCCTTTGTAAAACACAGTCTATTGCAGAAGAGGTTTAGATCCCTAGAATGAGTATTTCTGATGACATTTGACTTCCTGTTATGCAGTAAATCCATCAGTAATGGGCTGGACAATGCCTTGTATGCGCAACACAGGTTATCTCTTAGAAGTTTGTAGGATACTTTATACAGTGACAAAGCTCTGAGTCATCCATGTGCAGCATGCTATTTAGGCCTTGTATCCTTTTAGTAAGATATCTCTGTGGTCATTCCAGTTATTAGATGTTTCTGGACAGACACATGCCAAAGGGGGCATTATTTTCCATGACTGACCTAATGAGGCTAAGTAAAGTGGAACAATGACATCCATAGATCAAGATAGAATCCCTTTGTTCATAAGCTGAGCAATATAGAAGATCTTTCTTATGACAATGAATACATACTGTTTGAAAGTTAGGTCATCATTCACATAATCTCCCAAATTCCAAACAACTGGGTCAAGTCTCAGCAGCATATTGTCAGTGTAGTAGTTCCCAGAGACAGATGACTTCCTAAAGGATACAATAATACATTTTGGTATTTAGTTTCAATCCATGATTTTGGCATCAGTTATTTATTTGGAACAAGCCTTTCTGCAGGATGGCTAAATTGTTTGGGGATTCACTGATTATTTCCAATTTTCAGTCACCTGCAAACTTAGTCAGTCACACCCCTTTGGTATTGGCTTTTATCACAGAGTAGTAGAGGCCAAACAGCAGAAATTCCAGCACAGAACCATGGAGGGCCACACTGGTGACCTGACTCTTTATAGAGGTAACTGTCTCTATTTTGATTTCCTGAACCCTATCTATGAGCCAAATGGCAATCCAGTGGGTGGTGCTGTGGATCATTCCCAGTTTATTTAGTGTTTCTATTGGAGAATGTGCCAAAAACTTTGGCCAGGGTGAGACATGTAGTGTATACTGTTTTACCTTCATCCATTGCTTTTTTTGGCATTTTCAAAAAAGTCCACAAGACAACATACATACATTTTTATAATGTCTTAATTTTTTTCTAAATAGTTTTACCTATTATTTGTATGTAAATTAGATACATACAAGAATATCTCTGGGATAATAACTGGTCATACATAGAATAAAATTATTTGATAATGCTTGTCTTTTAGTACCTTTAAAACTTTTTTTCTGTTTATTTATTTTATTTTATTGACTGAAAAAAAAAAGATATGTAATAAATCTGGTCTTAATACTTACACCTTTACTTACTTTCTGATGCATTTCCTTGGTGGCTTGCTGTCTCTATAGCCACACAAGAATAGCTCTCAACCTCTTAGCACAAGAAATCTAGACAAAGCCAAAAATAATGGGGCGACAAAGCCTGAAAAATAGGAACAAATTTTAAATACTGGTCTTGTAAATTTAGAAAGTTGCTAGAATAAAACGTTCTTGTGTTACCATACATTTTTTGAAGGATATGAAATCTTAAACTCAAATGACTGTCATTATTTAGTGAATTCAGTCTTCACTGATTTACCATAAAAATCCAGAAAATCACAGATTTTATGAGGGACAGACCAAAAATACGAAGCAAAAATCCAGACTTTCTTTGAAAATCTATCGCTGTGAGGTCTGCAAGGTTTGGTAAACAGTGAAGGTCACACACAAGTACTTCGCAATAACATGGTTGTTATAATGTAGTGCTTACTTATGACATTTTCTATAACAAGCTTTGTTTTTCTCAGCTTTGGATCTAAATTTGCACATTTAATGCATTCCATAATAATTAAAGTATGACTAAGTGTATTTGAGTCCATCCTGGAAAATGCTGAAATGCTAAAAATACTACCTTGTGCCAAATGTTTATGCTACATATGCCAAGGACTGAGATAATAACTGTAGACAGTGATGATATTAGTTGCCCTTGCATGTGAAAAAGAATATTAAATGCCCTTTGACTACCTACAACTGCCCTAGTAACAGCTAAAAATATTGTGTTTATGGTGTAATAATTCTGTGGTAGTTTTTCAAAAATAATATTGCACAAGTTTACGTTACATATTTCTCTGATATGATTCCTTAAGTCAGATGTTTCTTAGTGATTGACTATTGTAGAATGTTGCTGAAACATGGGGTACTGTCCTCAAGAACTTTAATACATTGCATAGTGTTTATTCTGAATGTCAGTAGCTGCTACTTTTATTTCCTCCTGTGCACTAATTTTGGGTAACTACAAGAGATACATGCCTCTCATTGTTTTAATAAAGAAATTGCAAACTCAGGCATTTTGAACTGCAGACGCTGCATTAAGTAAGGTCACTTTGAAAGTAGTACTTAACCTTTAACATGGAGTACTGAAGCAGTACTTAACCTCTAACATAGAATACTGAAGCAGAACTATTATATGTTGTACTTCAGGTATGTTACTGACATTATGTAGATTCAGAGTGAAAAAAATAACTGTGTGCTGTACAGGGAAACAGACTCACATCTACTGAGTACTGTTCTTATGTCAACCACTTAAGACTTTGGTTCCCATAGATTTTAGCCTGAATCTTCCTGGACACCTTGCTTCAACAGGCACACCACACTTTGTGACTAAAAATATTCAGATTCATTGTCTACATCCTGGAGAAAACTATACAAAAACAGATATCCTTAAACCTCTCTTGACTCCCAATTATCACCAAATTACACATACTAAATGCACGTTCGGAATAAAAAAAATACATCCTCTGTGGGAGCTGATAATACACTCAGCTCCCTAATAAACAGTACTAAATGAATACTTGCAGACCCACTCCTTAACCTATTCATCCTGAGGTTAGCAACTGGTTTTATCCCAAAGTTAAGGTGATAATGCTACTTCACAAAGGTATGCCCAGCATTGACCCCCCCGAAGTTATGGTCTGATGACTTTCATATGCAAAGCCATGGAACAAATCATAATGGATTAAAGTTGATATCAGAAATCTTAGCAGACTTGACCCCCAGCAGTTTGCCTCTGTCAAGAGAAGGTCCTGTCTGAGGAAACTTTTACATTTTTTTGACAGGGTGATACAGGCAGTTGGCTGTGCAGTGGGCGAGCTGTCCATACAATGTACATTGACCTTGCCAAGGCATGTGATACTATAACTCATGTCAACTAAATGTACTGCAAACTGTCCCTTATGTAGTTATATGGAGTGCAAATTGGCTGATGGAGAGAACCCACATAAGGTTAGCAGGTGCTTCTTTTGAGAACATGAAAGCAACCAGTGGAGATCCCCAGGGATCTGTCTTGGGACCTTTGCAATTCAACATCGACTTCTCTAATCTCAAAATCACAAATGAGGATCTTTGGTTAACCAAGTTTGTGGATAATTGTAAAAAGATTGTCATCTACAAGCCCCCCTCCAACATGAGTTTACATTTGTTAATAACTGGTGGAATAAAAATTGTCTTAAATTAAATTCCAAAAAGTACAATATTGTTACATTCTGTATATAGTATAGACAACGCCTCACTTCAAGATAAGAATGTAGTGAGAAATCATGGAACATTGGTGGATTGTTCCTTCTTGTTTAATAATTATGTTGCAATAATGGTTAGATAGTCATTTTACATTGTGCAACTCATTTCAAAAGGTATATGTTCAAAATCAAAAGAAGTCAACTCCGTGTATTCCACATTGATGAGGCCTATCTTAAGATACAATGCCCCTTTTGGGATATATCTCGCTAGACATGTCAAACAACTGATAAGACCCCAGAGGTTCATAACTAAAAAAAAATCAAGGGCTTAAAAACCCTGAGCTACCGGGAGAGACGGGAAGCTCTGTCTCTATACTCAGTGTACTATAGACTCCTTAGAGGTAATATGTGCCTCACTTATCGGGATACAAGAGATCCAGTAGAAAAAGACCTCATATACATTTGTAAATCAAACAGTTCTAAAAATGATAGAACCAGAGACCTAAACCTATTAAGTAAACAAAACGGTAGAAAGAGAGAGAGAGAGAGAGAGAGAGAGAGAGATGTTTCGCTGATTGCTGACCCCTTTCTATGGAGCAAACTTCTTCCCAAAATTAAGCAGTGTGATTCATTAGCTTCCTTCAAAAGACAGCTAGGTAATTGGATGGGTACTCATACATTTACCCCTGGTATGATAGGACTGTCCATCCTTGAAAAGGAAGGTAAGATCTAGGCAATGGCAAGGTATTAATGGCCTCTTTGCTCAGTTGCCTTGTATTTTCTGTGATACTATGATTCTATGATACATAGTTTGCAGTATTATTAAAGTAAAATTGTGAATTGATACCATAAATGCTATCAGCAATGCAGAATACTGGTGTCTGTAAGGCAATCTCAAAACCTCAACCTTTAGGTGAGACAAAAGAAACACAGAGCATCACAGAATTATGTAGGCCCACAAAAATTTATGTAGGGTACAGCAGGCACAGCATTTCTTTATTGACCAGAACTATAGTTTGAACTTACTTAGTGACTTACATTGCATTTTCAAATGTTAATAGAAAATATCACTCTGTATGCACTTAACGTAAGTAATGATGGCTTTATACCTGCTAGTCTCAGAAAACTAAAAACTGGCAAGGTATTTTTCCCATAACTAGACTTTTACTGGAGGATTTTTGTTTCATAAGTGGTCATAATGTTGTCTCATGTCAGTTAAATCCCAAAGCATGTTAACATTTTTCTGTGAGAAATTACTGTCCTGATTATCATTGGGACAAAAAAATGGGTTTTATGCATGAATATGTCACTTAGTGGATGGTATACGGTATAATGTAAAATGATGCTAACTGTGATTTTAATGCAGCATTAATGTTAAAAGTCTCTTATATATTTGTATATATGGCAGTTTCCAGTGTCTTTAATAAGTATCCTGTCCTGTTTATTTCACGTCAGTCATTAAGAATGTGCTGCTTTTGTTTTTTTTCACTGCACTGATATTGATGATAAAGGTATTGGGGTGAAACTAATACTGTATTGAAAGTCTGAAGGGCTTTGTATTCATTACATTTTACAGGCAGTAGGTTATTCATGCAGTAAATATCCAAGCACAAATGTCATTCATTCATTCATTCATTCATTCATTCATTCATTCATTCATTCATTCATTCATTCCCCAATAACCTGATTAACCCAGGGTTACTGGGAACCTATCCCACTCTCAGTGGGTGATCTAAACTATTCCTGACCATGGTGCTAGTTGGCCAAAATAATGCACTAGGTATGGAAGATGAAACGCTACTCTTCCTAAAGGGCCAAAATTTACAGTGTATCATATAACTGAAGATACTGGATTCTGGACGGGGATTCATCTCCTACAGAAAAGCAAAGCCTGGAGTTCTGATTTATTCAATCGTAAGGGTCCTTGAGCATACTGATATTCTCTAAGCTAATTGTCCATGACTGTGATAGAGCAGCCATGATTATCAATTTATACCTATTTTCTTTTCTGCTTTTTTCCTATCTGTTCCATATCCAGTATTACTTGCCCTATGGCGTGGTATATTGTACCTTACTTTCTCTGCTATGACATAAAATAAGCTTCAACACTGTTAAGCAGTATCTAATGAAAACCTTGTATTGCTACATTCTTTGATTTTTTTAATGTCTGTTATATAGAACTTCATACCTTTTTTGAAGTCCAGACTGTTAGATTTGATTCATACTATCATATATATGACCATTTTTACAATCTGAGTATTTGCCAATTTAAGAAGGTGATGCATATGCTTTAACTCTTTAGGCTGATAAAGGCATATTAAAAGGATGCTTCTGTTATGCACGGGTCCATTATAGTAATCCCAACTAGTTTAATCAACATGTCACATATCATTATTTGAACCTAAAACATTTATACTCTTGGGTGGCCACTAGTCAAAACAGTGATATTCCCAAGGTCACAAAAGCAAAAACAAAAAACAATAGCTTTCATTTTATTATGCAAAAAATAAAAATAAAAAATCAAAAGAATACCTAAAATAAAATGCACTTTCCTGAGTTCAAAATAAAGAAACAACTGTCCTTGCAGCTGTATAGCAAGAGTAAGCTACTTATTTGAGCAAAGTATTATCAATCATGACCTTTCTTCTTGAAAGATTTTCAAGTACCAGACAAAAAACTATGCTGTGTGGTATGAATTGACATGGGCATGGACGTATATTATAAATATTTAAACTATATATGCCAGTCAGTGCATCTTCTAAAGTTTGCAAAGGGCTATTCCTCAGTGCACCAGTGGAAGTACCTCTGTATGGCACTGGTGCCAGGGTTCTGTACCAATCCACAGGATGTCTCAGTGATGGTTAACCCTTTTCAGGAGAATTCAGTGATTTTTGAAGTAAATATCAGTTCTGTTGAAGTTACACTTAGTGCAAAAAATGCTATTGCTGTACTTGTTATTTCTAGCTTGTATATGCAGTGCATTAGGGATGTTTTTTTTTTTTGGTTATATGAAAATTATGTAATATTCCTTTTCTTCCTTTTTTAATATACATTACATAGAAAATGACATAATGTTCATTTTTCTAATATGGATTGCATACATTTTGCTTATATTGGTTATTGTCATATTTGTTCAGTAATTTGTTTCGGTACTTGCGTATTATCGCAACCAGATTTCCAACCTGCCAAAATTCATCATGCTTGGACGGAAATCTTTATGTTAATCTTAAAAGGAGTGTATAAAGTAGTAATTATTACTCTGTCACATTGTGTATGGATCATAAGAGGAGTAACAGTCACATTTTGTTTTTGTCGGGAACGTAGTTTTCCGATGCAAGTCAGTGTAACATAAAATCCACCTGACTACTGCTTAACAGTCTTTGTTAGCCAATGTCAGTCTTCATAGTAAGAGATGTGTAATGTATGTACGCTTGCTTTTTATTCCTGGACAGTGATATTCAGTATTTCACAATTCTTTTTGCATACTGTAATATTTTAATTTCCGACATTTCTCCTTGTACTTGTATTCCTGGAATGTAGTGCCCATCGCTTACAGTTTTTCTTTTTTAACACTTATCCAGTGTAATATTACTCTTATTTATTCAATTGTCTGCGTACTTCTTTTTGTGTACAAAGTTTTGGTTACAGCATGTATAGTAAACATTTACAAACATAATAAATTAATAGGTCCTTCTTCACAGGACTCAGAAGCGGCAGGCATCTTTATTGCATTTTTCATTAAGTTTAGTCGGGGAAGGATGGTAGCCAGGAAGAGGAATTTTTCTGTTAGTCCTCTTCTGATGTCATAAACAATGTCACAAATTGCACAACCCTTTTCAGGTTAACCTAGATAGTTTCTCGAAAACATTACAAATTATGGCACATTAGGAGTCTGGTTGTGATAATACGTATGGACCTATGTTTCTTTTATAAGTATGCATTAATTGTAATCAACATACACAGTGTATTAACTGTCGCATTTATGCTTTAAATTTGGCTATGACTATAGTACTGTTTTATTACTTAGGTTCTTTGCCTAGTTGTCCTCTGAAAATGGGATCTGCCCAGTATGGATACCCTAATAAACAAACTGTCAGACAAAAAATATATTAAAAAAAATGAATAAATAAATACTGTGTTAATAAAAAAGGACAAGATGTGACATTAATATAAGAAAAAAAAACAGAACCAAACTAATTACATACAAAGAATTCTTCCCAAAATACAATAACCATTGCAGATTCACTCTGTGTTAAGTGCTTCTGTCCAATGTCATAAGGACTTCATCAGAAGATATCTCACAAAATAAATACATTAGTTTAAATAAAAAAATGAAACCATTACATGGCAAGCTTGAACAAATGAATTGGCAGGCATTGTTCATCAACAATTCATGTATACTTACATAAAGTAAACTATAAATTCAACTATATATTCATTTCATACTTAAAACTTTAGTATAATCTGTAATGTGGTTAATGTGATATTGTGAAGAGTTTCAACTTTAGCAGCATGTAACTTTAACATAATTCTAATAAAAATACAATCATTTAAGCGAGAGGTGGAACTAGCATTTAACCTAACCTGACAAATCAATTCAACAAAAAAATTTCTCCACATAATTAAATGACTGATTCACTGTAGATCCTGTTTACTTAATTAAAAAAAAAGTCATATAGCAGTTTTACTGTTTAGAATATAAAGATATAAAAATAGTATGTTGTTATTTCTTTCAATTAACTGCTATGACGGTCATAATGTTGAACAAACATCTATAAGCTAAATACTATTTTTTTTTTGATAGGCATTATTCAATGTTAAGTTGCCATTTTTTTACCTTCCCATTTTATCACTGGTAACTCCTAGTCATAGAGGGTTGATTGTGCTTTTATTACAGTGCATGAATATCTCATCACTGGAAACTACAGCTTATATAACAAGAATGACAGCTGGCCTTCAGTTTTATCATTATGCATTGTTCTTGTTGCTAGAGTTTTGAAATTGTTTACTAGTCCAATGTAAAGGTAAATGGAAATAATTACAATTAAGTCAATGTATTATTTGAAAATCTTGAGTTTAATCAAACATCTGTTCCTATAACCAACCTTCTACCTACCTGAATGAGTCATTGCTGGTAATAAAACTGATAGTCATAATCCAATAAAAATCCACAACATATCTGAAATTGTAAAACAGTCTTTTATTGACAGTATACTCACTTCCAACATATTTCTCCTTTGTGGTCATGATCAACCTCTTAACCAAAGCTGATTTACTTATTCAATGCCAAAAAGAAAATAAAACCAACCCTAGGATTCCGAAACATCCTCACTATTGGTGGGAATTGCCTAATGTAGATAAGTCAATTTCCTTAATGGTGAGAAAATGTGATTCAGAGACAGATGTGGCTACAATGCAAAAGACCTCATTATCATCTCATTAGCAATTCTCTGAATCACAATCTAGATAACACTAGTGCTGTCAGACTTGATGGTGGTAGTGTTCTCCTTAGAGGCCCATGTGTTGGATTGCATTGAGAAAGGGACACACACACACACACACACACACACACACACACAGTCACACACACACACACACACACACTCTCACACACACACACACACGCACTCAGATATCCATCTCAGTAGTAGGAATGTCTAATAATTGGAAACCCTTATCATGAATGAGAAAACAGGCATGTTTAGGTTTTCCACTCACAGAAACCTTTGTAAATCCTAGCTGTAGTTTTGATAAGAATGTATAAAGCTTAATATTATTCTAATCATTAACACAGCATAAACAGAACTATACTATATTCTGAAGTGGTTTAACCTCAGCAGAGACTTCATCTGTAGCTGAAAAAACAGGATATTTGGCAAAAAGATGTTGAGTCTAGAAAACTGGTACCAAAACACTGTGTCATTTTGCTTTACTAGTCTGTTAACAGCAGGCTTGTGTTATACACGAACACTATACTATTTTATTAACTATCCGTATACAAACTGTTTTATCATTATTGTAAAAATATTCTAAGGGTTGTATCTTGTTTTTAAACTTTATTTCTCTTCCTCCTCCTGCTACTCTCTCATTTTCTTAATCAGTGTGCTAAAAGAGAGAGCATTAAGCTCACAATTTGTATATAGTAGTGGATGAACAGTCACCATCAGTTGAGACAGCTGTAGTCTATGTTTTAATGTGCCTTGGATCCTGTTTTCATAGTGTCAATGCCAAAGGTTCTGAAATACTTTTAGGATTTACCCTAAATTCATGCATCAAGCTATGATGAACTATATCCCCAAGTTCACTGCATAGCCAGAAGTACAACTCATTGCTCTCACCTGTATCTCCATATGACTGTGTCCTGAACCTTTGGACAGGTATGCCACTGATCCAAGTCGCCAGTTGTGGTGATGTTTTAAAAGGCAGCTATAGGCATCCCCAGTGTTTCTTCTCTAATAACATACCTGAAAATGTGCAAAACTTGATTAATCAATTTGCAAATGATATAAGCTGGATAACACAGTCAACAATGTGTATAAAATGAACAACCTCTAGAGGAGATTGAAAGTAAGGGCTAATACATGGCAATTACACACAGGGTAATTAATACAGAGAACAATAATCTAAAATGTGGTTATATAATGGGAGTTTCATGCTACAGAAAACATGTCATGAAAGGACTTAGAAGTAATAATTCTAAAGGGATGAAATCAATAGAAAGTGTGTGAAAAGCATTTATCAAATCAATCAAGTTACACGACTATATATTAAGACAAATGAAGTGTATGATTAATGTTTAACCATTTTATTGTGCGGTGATTTCTGCTGAAATTAATCTGTTACTCAAGCTTCTGTTCATGCACCATTTTCATAATAATTGTCATTTCGTGCCAACTCAACTACTCTTATAATGCCTGTTCTCACAAAGAAATATATTTTGTCATACCTTATTTTGCTTAATCAACAACCTGTCACTGAAATATTTCCACATAATATCATAGTCACTTAAAAAGGAAAGCTGCCTTCATTAAATTTTGGTATGATCCATCTGACTTTAAAACTGCAGTTGTTCTTTCTGTTTAATCAGCCACATAACAGTTACAATGCTTTAATTCAGGTTTCATACAGTGTACCCACTCAATGTCAACTAGGGCAGCAGCAGGCAAGTGTCAATGTGCAGGTTTGTTCCATACATTTGATGGATGTTTGATTGACATACCACTAGCCCAAAAATATTGTATGGTGACACCAGCAGTGCTCCGTAGCCTACCTATTTTAGGTGGAAGCTCATTAGCAGCATACTCATGTCATACATGCATGCACACTGATGTTGACATGCATGGCTAAACAAGGCACCTGTCTCTCTTATATGCAGAAATGGCACCCTGCATCAGACACAGATCACTATGATTCTTGTAAGCTTGGACTTTATAACCACCTGCTGCTTATTTGTGTTTACCACTAGGAAATATAACTAATCAACAGGCACAGGACAGGACACAACAAGATATAAAATGTCAGAGTGTCTATACAGCAAATATAGCTCGGAGGACTGATGCTATGAGCTGTTAATGAGTTGCTTCCTTAGTTCAGGGTTTGACTCTGTCAGCCTCCATTTGCCCACTGTGGGACTCTGAACAAGCCACTTAGCCAGATAGTGTCTGGAGAAATTGAGAAGCTGGACTAGGATCCATGAGGGTCTCCTTCACCAGATGCCTAGTAACTAATTATGGACCACTTAGCTAGCTTTTTATACACAGACAGTGGACGCCACATTTTCAAACATTTGTTTGTGCTTATATCATGTGTTTAGGTATGCACAGACAGTATAATGACATTGCCTCCATAACTCAGTACTAATATGAAAGTGCTTCCGATAGTGTTATTTATAAATAAATTGCCATTGTAAACCATTAGTGGTACCATTATACATTGTATACCATTAGTGGTAGTATTATACATTGTATACCATTAGTGGTAGTATTATACATTGTATACCATTAGTGATACCATTATACACTGTATACCATTAATGACCATATAAATATGACATCAATGAGTTCCATACATATGTGTCTGAAGTGTCTTCAGTGAGGTTTATTTCTAGAAAGGTTTGTATTTCTTTGATGTAAAATTCCTTAAAATCTTTTAAAGTTGTTATAAAAGATGGTATTCTAGTAATGGCTTTGATTTGTTTTGTGTATATTTCTAAATCAAACATAATTGCATTGTGATCTAATATTGGGCATATAATTGCTTTAACTTTCTCTAGCTTTGTAGTAAAGTCCCATGCTGTGTACACTCTGTCAGTTCTTGAATGAGTACCATGACAATGTGAATAGTGTATAAAAAATAATGAACACAAAACAAATCACCCAAAGGGTGAATAAACTAGTAAAAAACACAAGTTGAAAAACACAAGCCAAAGCACACTTCCAGTGGGTTTTATTGTAGCTCCACAAACTTAGCGCTTTCACCACCCACTAATTGATTCATCAGAGTTAGTGGAAACCATACTCATACATTATTTATATACACTTCAATTACTCAACCTCCAATGAAAAACATGTCATTATCTTAAAGATACATCCCTAAATAACACATTTAAACCAATACCGTCATCACATAATAATGGTATTCATAAATGTTCCTGTCCTGCCTAAATAAAAACTTTATTAAGATATATTGAAATATATAAAAACATTCATGTAAATGTTGTGGTGTATATAACAAATTAATAACTGTTCTTATTTATACAATCACAGTTTATTAGCTCTCTGTTTCAAAACTGGCCTTATAGATATGGGCTTATAGATATGTGGTCATTTAGACCAGGTGGAGAAATTGCGTTTAAGATAACCTGTCATTTCTATTCCAGAAGTTCAACCCTTAGGTTGTCATCCCCCCTGTCTCACTGGGAATACCCTATCAATTACAAAAAAACATAACCTTCTTGTAATTTAAACAAGCAACACTGTGCATATATAGGGCATTGTGTGAATCTTTTATCCTAATAGCCCTTAGATGTTCAAATATCCTGTCCTTCAGTCTACGTGTCATTTTCCCAACGTAAAACCCAGTACAGGTTATATATATATATATATATATATATATATATATATATATATATATATATATATATTATATATTTTATATATTTTATATATATATATATATATATATACATATATATATGGGTCTACCTGATAACGCCGACACGCAAAAACACTGACAGCGAAATAACCGACACCACAAAACCGAAAGTTCAAAAACACGAAACTTGACATGCCTGACAAGCCACAATCCCGACAATCAACAAAACAAATACCTTTTCCAAAAAACACACACACAACGCAAGCACACCAAACACCTTACAAACCTGCACTAAACCTTACATACACAACTATCTATGCATTAACCTTAACCCAAACCCTAACCCTAAGGTCCGTCGCCATCACACACTTACCTTACCCGCACCCTAACCCTAACTCAGTTAATCTGCCCCTAACCCTTAAGTCTGTCACTATCGCACACTTACCTTACCCGCACCCAAACCCTAACTCACTTAATCCTCTTCTAACCCTAAAGTCAGTCACTATTGCACACTTACCTTACTTGCACCCTAACCCTGACTCACTTAACCTGCCCCTAAACCTAAAGTCTGTCACTATCGCACACTTACCTGACCCGCACCCTAACCCTAATGTCCGTCACTATCACACACTTACCTTACCCGCACCCTGACCCTAACGTCCATCTCTACCGCACACTTACCTTAACATGTCAGTGTTCTCAGCATCGGGATTTTCAACTTTTGGTCTTCTCTGTTGTCGATCTTCCGGTGTCAGTGTTCTCGTTGTCGGCATTTGAAGCTTTCGGTTAAATCATGTAGACCTATATATATATATATATATATATATATATATATATATATATATATGTCAATTATTGAGACAAAGTCTTCTTCTTCTTCTTCTTTTGGCTTTTCCCAGTTAGGGGTCACCACAGCAGATCACCTGTCTGCTCATGATCAGCAGTGTTGAGCTGCGAGCCCTGTGCCCAACCATTCACAGAAGGCACACACATGCAAGCACTCACTCCTAGGGCCAATTTAGAGTTTCCAATCCACCTGCAGCATGTCTTTGGGATGTGGGAGGGAACCGGAGTACCAGGAGGAAACTCACACAACCACAGGGAGGACATACAGACTCTGCACAGAAGGTAAACCAGCCAAGGATCAAACTGGAGAACCTCTTGCTGTGAGGTGGCAACATTAACCACTGCACCACCTCAGCCACCCATTCTTGAGACAAAGTAAAAAGCATTAAACTTTTATATTTAAATGTATTAATAAATAATTGCAGTATTATTTTTTTTTATAAAACACCTATTTCATTCAAAACCTACTGCACATTATCTAACTAAATAATATATACATGTAAACCAGTCCCATTGCAATAAGGTTACCACCACTAAAATATATACATAAAATTTTTATAGAATTTGTATGACAGTGTAGAAAAAAAGTAACAGGCTGTTTCGCTACTGATTTATATGATATATCAACAGATTGCAGTACTTTCAAGCTTTCTAATGTTACATTTATATATAATATGTCTTTTTGAAACTTAAATTAAATTGTACCAAGTATAATTGCTAACTGTTCATAATCATCTTTACTCAAACAATGTATTTATTTACATATTTTTGTTGACTGGGTTAGTTCAACTAGATATGACCTATTTTCAGGGGAGAACCAAGATGGTATCTTATCCTGGGAAATTTGATGAGGAAACCAATGAAATACCCTTTCTGTTTTGTTAGTGCTAAGGGTTCTGTTACATTCTCCTGAGCTACCACCAGCTCAGGCAGATAGGATATCAGATTATCATCTTATCTAAAAAAAGGTGCCTCAGGAGTTCAGGTACCCCTTATGGTACACTGCAGTTTCAATGACGGAAAGGGATCAAAGCATCTGATTTAGAATAAGAACCCGTATCTTTTTCAGACTTCCTGGCAGAAAAGACAAATGTGAAGTGTGATATCTGTTGAGTTTGAGAAAAAAAAAACAAGAAACATCATGCAGCTACTCTTGGTGTTGCAGTGCTGTTAAAGTGGTTTGCAACTAGTTTTACAGTTAAATGTACTTCAGTACATTAAGCTATCTTTTAGTTTATCCAGGATTACTAAACTCCTACCTCAGAAATGGTTTGCATACATGTTTTAAAAATATATCCAATTCACTCTAATTTAACTTAAACAAATCATTTTAGCTTCAAAATGGGTAAATATCAATTTAAATAGCTACACAGCATGAATGGCTCAAGTTTGATCTATAACCCAACCATTTACGTCATGTCTGAGCCATTTAGTTTAATTTTACGCTTAAATTGTTTGTTGTTTTTTTCTTTTTCCTTCTCATTTTTTTTTTAGCTTTTAAAATAGCACTTTAAGCATTTCTTTAAAAAGTTTAGTTTCATATTAAATACTATGTAATATATTATTAGGTTACAAGAGTATTACAAAAAGAACGGAAACTGGAATAAAAAGCTTTTTCCCTTTTTCCTTTGGAAATATGACTAGAGTGAAGTTTCTTTATGTAAGATTTGAATATACTATACATATGCAATAGTTAAAAGGTATTTGTTTATTAGTCTCTTCTCTACTAATTTCCAGTTGTTCTTCTCTGCTTGACACTTAAGTGAAGAACTTGTCCAGTCCATTTCTTCTGTTTGATCTATGATGTCATTAGTTCTTAGATATGAAACAGCAGAGTCCAAGGTATCAAAAGTTTTAATGACATTTGGGAAAAAGATTTTAAGTCTTGCAGGGAACAAAATATGAACTTTGAAATCTCTCTTTTTTAGTTCTTTTATTAGTGGTAAGTATTCTTTTCTTCTTGAAATCACTGCAGATGAGTAGTCATTATCAAATCTTATAATATTGTCATTGAACTTAATTGGAGAATTTGCCCACGATGTTTTCAGTACTAATCCTTTATCTTGAGAAGAGGGAAACTGTACTATTATAGATCTTGGATTTGGCTTTACCT
Source organism: Protopterus annectens (assembly GCF_019279795.1). Taxonomy (NCBI): domain Eukaryota; kingdom Metazoa; phylum Chordata; order Ceratodontiformes; family Protopteridae; genus Protopterus; species Protopterus annectens. Next base: position 993,676,566 of record NC_056748.1, on the reverse strand, counting down.
TCTCAGAAGAAGAAGAAAATGTCAGTAACCTTTGGGCTTTTTCTATTCCAAATGAAAGGGACTCTGGTAAATTCAAGATGTTAGGTAGCCAAGGTATGAGGAAATTTATCATGTAGTCCCCTTCAGTCTTTTCTGTTATCCATATATGCATAGATTGTTCCTTCTTGATCTGTTTTATAGATCATTATTTTATTTAGTAAGGAAGTGTTTTGTTTCAGTAGAATTTAAACTTGAAGTTCATCTTCTGCAACTCTACCTTCAAAATCAGTTTGTTCCATGCCAGCCATTTGAATTTTATGTTGCATTATTGTTTCTTTTAACTGCTCCATTTGCTTTGTACTCTCTTCTTTGAAGGAATCCAGCTTAATGTCCATTTTATCTGGTTTTTATAGATAAATCATTCAAGGTGGAAAGCAAGATTTGAAGTTCCTTTTTCATTGACTGGTCCTGTGAATTGCTTTTAAACTAATTCATCTTGAGGAAGTGTCAAAGCCCTTTCTGCACAGATGTTGCCAAAAAATCAGCTACTGAAGAAAAAATATCCCAGTGTAGTCACCCAGGATCTATAGGAAATGGAAATAAGTGGGTTTAATAGATCTACTAGCCCAAGTCTTTAAACTTTTCTGTCAGAAATATAAATTAGATAGCAGAGCTAAGAAAATGTGCTGTTAACCAACCAGCCTCTTGGTCATGCCCGTATATAGTTTTTCTTGAAGGAGCAAATAAAAATAGAATGATGACTTGAAAATTAAAACATTCATAGGTTGGTATAACTGTCTATACAACTACTGAAAACATACAGGAGGATTTTACATTAAAGGATGAATAGCAGCTAAATATTCAGACTATAATAAATCATACTATCATAAATACACAGGTTTCCTAATAGTGCTCTAACTAAATAATATAAATATTAACTCAATCTAAGAAATTATTTAAGAAATATTTTGAAGGATTTTATTAAACGACAATGATGTTGAACATACAGCTAATGATAAAACTTTTATTTTAAAATTAGTTTCAGAAGATGTTTCAACTGCCATTCTAGAAAATGTTTATGAGGAAAATATTCATTGATCTTTTTATACACTAGAGAGATTAACAAAAATACATTTATAAATACAAGATACACTCTGGTAAGAAGCGCTGCCTGGGATCATATTTTTATTAATGTACTTCATCAGCTGAATTCTTGTAAAGTCTTCAGTCATTTTTTTTTCAAACACTATGGACAGACAATTTTTGTTCTATCATTCATTGTATATGAATAAAATTAATAGCAAAATCTTATAAAATAACCTTTAGATTCTGGCCAAACTTTTACCATAATGAAGTAAATATAAATGTGGTGCTTTGAAGAAATTTACAACAATGAAAAATGAGTAATGATGTAACACATATACTAAGATGAAAATATGAGTGAACCAAAGCAATGAGGCAGCAAAGTGATGAAAATGCATAAGAAGGTTTATTAAAACAAAATGTTTGCACTTCCGCAGTACTAATACTGCTTCTTCAGACATTAAAACAGCTAATTTCAAACACATTTAAACAGTAGAGTCAGACAGTAGAGTCAGAAGATACACAGCCAATCCCTAACATCAATCAATTAAAACCTCTGACTAATGAAAATGCCTTAAAGGAGCAACACTTTTAATAGTACTGCTGTCATTGCTTACAAATTGGTCTCATTTTTAAAAATGGCTTCATTGACACCTTGTTATTGAGCCCCTTCCCCTTATCTGCTTTTAATCTGATAAGCCACTAAGCTTCTTGTGCATCTGTGGCATTTTCAATATCACCCCCATGTTCATTAGACATTATTCTCTCCATTATTAAAAACTTGAAAGAATGTGACATAGCATATATGTTAATATGTTTTGCTAAAGCATTTGTATATTTATTTTTCTTTATGTCATATAAATGCTCCCTGATTCTATCTTTAAACCACCTGTTGACTTTCCCTACATAGAATGACTTACAAGAACAGATAGCTAAGTAGACAATATCTGTGGTGTTACAGTTTCCCTTAACATAAAATTTAAATTTCTTATTCATTTCAGGATGTTCAAATTGTCCAGATGAATCAACATATATGCAATTCCTGCAGACCAAAATCACTTCCCAGTAGTCTACAGCAGATGAATAAAACACTAATTTAATTACAGAATAAAATACAGATAAGCGCTTTCACGGTAAGCTTCATCAGATCTAAAAATACATTGCTAAGTTCATCATTATAAGACACAAAGACTATTCTGCAGATAACCAATCAATTTAAAGTACATCTAGCAACATTAATCACCATAGTGACTTAATAAATCAGTCTTAAGGTTACAAAGTGTAAAAACAAAGTAAAAAACACATACTCTATATTAAATGTGAATGCTGAAAAATATACATTATAAACTTTATAAATTGTATTTATTTTTCAAGGATCTAGCTCTCAGAGCCAGCTGTATAGATATGCTGTCATTCAGCCCTGGGTGGCAATGTGCTCTTAATAGAAAAATCCATCTGAGCTCTGCCTGATACATTCTGTTTGTAAGATCCTCCTTATTAATGTTCTCATAAATCAATTCCAACACCAAAAATCTAAAAGTATGTTCCATGCCAATGTTAATTATGTATATTGCTATTGCACTATAACTCATACCCCTGCGTGCACAGTAAAGATGGTCATGGATGCACTCCCATAGGAGTCTATTCTTCTTGCCTACATAAAATGAGCAGCATCCGTTACACAGTGCTAAGTATACTAAATCTTTTGAGTTACAATCAGCTCGTGGTAAATGTGAAAATTTCTTACTGTCTACAGGATGTATAAAACATCCAGATGTATCAATGTGGGTACAAAAGGAACAACTATTACATCTTCTCATCCCATAATCAGGTGTGGTTCTCCCTAACTGATTAGTAGTCTTGGGATAACATAACTTTTGTTTCAGTGACTTTTTATTTTTATAACCAAACAATGGTCTATCACCAACAAGCCTATATACATCCTGATCTGTGCACAATATTGACCAGTGTTTGTAGATATATGCAATACCTACAATTCCCACAAATAGATGTAACAGCTGGAATTCTATGTTGGTGTGCATTATTTCTTGAATAGCATAATCTATGTTTTAAATTCTGCTTATTTTTGAAAGAAAACCATAGAATTTCACCCACTATCTTCTTAACATTGACATCACTAGTCAGGATGGGCCAGTATATTTTCATAATATCAGTTGCCAGGTTAATATTACTACCGCAAAATAAAGGAATATGTAAAGTATTCTGTTTAGGTGCCCCTTGTGTAGTGATCTCATTGTTGCCATTTAAAAAATAAGGGTTTGCGACTGTAGTTCTAGCCTCCTTTACATACAACAAAGATGGAGTAATGTCATGGTCATAGTAGCCCCTTTCTTCAAGCCTTTTTTGTAGATCAAATAGATCTGCTTCAAACTTGCAGTCATCAGGATTTAAACTGGAAACCCTGAATCCTTGCCCTTTAACTAAGTTCTTAAAAATATGGCCAGGATTCATGCTTTTCCTGTTTAGTAGATTATTCCTGTAACATCCTTTTCTATGGATGGTTGTACATATACTCCTATCAGGCTTCCTGTACACTTTCACATCTAGTAAATCGATCACATCAAAAGAAGCATTCATGTCAAATTTAAGAAAAGAAGTGCTTGCATTCAGAAAACCAACAAAATTAATTAAATAATTGTAAGTGCCTTCCCATAACATAAACAGGTCACTTGCTTCCAAATTGTTGATTTCAAAAATGTATCAAATTCCCATTTAGCCATTATTAAACTGGCATAACTGTTGGCTATTGATGCGCCCATGTCCACACCCTCTTTTTGTAAATGTAACTGTCATTCAAATAGGAATACATTATTCTCTAATATCATTTTTATTAATAGATAAAGCAAATCTATAGAGTTCTGTGTCATTGTGCTATATTCACTCAAATATTTTCGTAACATATCCAGACCCTCATTGTTAGATATGGGGTCTGAATGGAGAGATGAAAAGTCAGCAAGCAAAGGAGAGTAGTATTGTTGAAATTGAATTCATCCTCAAGTCTTGGTGAGCACCTTCACAAGGTGGACCATGTTTTCACAAAATCTCACCAACACGACACTGATATATAGACTGTATTTATGTAGCCTATATCATGGACAGAAGTAGATCAAAAACTAAAAAAGATAGCTGGGCCCACAAGACCCAGCATAAAAAAGTGCCCAATCCTGGTAGGCGCACTGGTGTCAGGACTAGAAAAGATGACAGTGTAGAATCCTTAAAATACGGAAACATTACTACTATGGGGCCAGGCCAGGCCCAGAGGGAGGATGGCCCCCTGTTGTAGAAGGAAGTAGCAGTCCACAAAAATCACAAAAACTGATAGGCCAAAGAAGAGCCATAAAGATGATAAAGTGGGCTACTGAGGATAAGAAAGAATTATGAATTGTTACTATTATGCAAAAAGCCCAGAATTTCCAGACACAAGATATACAAAACAATTAAGAGAGAAATTAGAAGAAAGAAAAATACTTCCACAAGAAAAACTGTCATAAGGTTCAAATGAAAATTTGTGTTAATTCATACAATAGATTTGTGAAAAACAGTATATAGCTCAAGAGACCTTGACCTGTTTGGAAAAAGAAGCATCTGAGGAAGTGCAAAAATGTAAACAACAAAACCAAGCGATATTTGAAAAGTATAAAAAAGAAATATGGACATGGGAAAGAAAGAAAGATTTGATATGGTGCAATATTTATGCAAAGAAGAAAGCCAAAGTAATCAATGTAAATAAGGCAGCCCAAAGATATTCGAAGAGAAATACAGGCAAAGGCATCCGGATATGGAACATTTCACAATAAAATAATATCACAAAGATGGAACATAAAAAAGAAGATTAGTAAAGTAGAAGTTAAAAAAATAGAAGTTGAAGTTATGAAGTGCCTATGAAGTGAAGGATTTGGTGTAGGTTGCATCACAGCAGGATAGAGTGAGTCCCCAAAGTAGGGAGAAACAGGAAGATCAGAAAACATCTGAAGAAGAAATATGGACATGGGAAAGAAAAAGAGATTTAATATGTTGTAATATTTATGCAAAGGAGAAAGCAAAACTAATCAATACAAGAAGAGCAGCACCAAAGATATTTGAAAGGAACCCAGACATGGAAAATTTTTACAATACAAAAAATAAGAAGACAAAGAGGAAAAGTAGAAAAGGAGATTAGTAATGGAGAAGTTAAAGAAATAGAAACTAAGATTACGGAGTACCTGCAAAGTGAAGGATTCAGTGTAGAAAAATCTAATTCAGAAAACACCACAACAGGATAGAGCAATGGACATCCAAATTAAGGGGAAACCAGTGGAACAGGAAGCAATTGGTCAGGGGCCATATGAAGATAATTTGGAGCCTTCCACAGAAAACCAGTATAAACATTCACTTGAAGCTAGACAGCAAGGTAAGGAAGAGAAAGCTGTGGAAACTCTGATGCAGTCAATGTTGAGGAGTGATAGGCCAGTGAGTTCCCATATGATAGAGCAACAGATGCACAGGATGAAATTGATGAGACTGTGTCACAGGAAGATGCTATAAAACCTTCTATAGAATGCCTACAGGAATTGGAAAACAATGGATGTGCCCTCAGTTTGGAAGAAAATGAGCTAAGAGAATAATTGCTTAATTTAATAGACATGGACAGATATATATCAAGATCAATGAAAGAAATAGACTGCAGAAGGTCAATAAAACCTAAAAAGTCAGAAGTCTGATAAAACAAATGAACACAATAATTAGGACTGTTCATAGAGATCCATGTGCTATAACAGAAGTAAACAGGATATATTACTGTACAGCTAAATTAATAACTGATAAAGTTCCACCACAAGAACACAGGGTAGTAAGGGAAAGGAAGGGGAAAAATCAAATACCATCATGGAAATATCGGATAGAGAAAACTATAAAGCAGTTAAGAAAAGAAATGCACTGTTAGAAGATTATGGAAGAGGGAATAGATCAACAAAAATACTAAGAAAGATAGATGTGATAAAAGCAATGCACAGTATTAGAACAGACCAGGATCTATCATGCACTATCGTAAAAAACAAACAAAAAATTTCAGCACAGGTGGAAAGACTTAGAAGATACAAAGATAAATACAAAGGAAAAGTATAAAATAAGCAATTTATTGATGAGCCAAAAACGTTTTATAGAGAATTGGGTAATAAGGTAAAAGGAATTGAAAGACCACCAAAAAAAGAAGAAATAGATACTTTTTGGAGCAGTATCTATGAAGATCCTGTGAAACATAACAAAGATGCTAAATGGATAGAAGAAGTTAAAGAAAGAATAAGAAGTTCAAAGGTACAGGATATGAAATGGGATGAAATAACAGGCAGAGAGATTGAAACAAAGTTAAGAAAAGCCTCTAATTGGAAAACCCCAGGCCCAGATGCAGTACCTAATTTTTGGCTGAAAATATTAACATCTTTGCTTGAAGACTTAGCCATGAGTAAGAACTATTTATATGCACACCCTGAACAGACACCAGCCTGATTAACTACAGGAAAAACAATCCTCCTACTTAAGAGTGAATCTGTAAGCTACCCTAAAAAATTATAAACCAATAACTTGCCTTCCAACAACGTATAAACTATACACAGGAATTGATGCTGACAGAGTTTATAGTCATTTAGTAGAAAATTCAATTATGGCAGTAGAACAAAAAGGCAATAAAAGAAAGTCATGTGGAACAAATGATTGTTTGTTGTTAAATAAAGTCATAGTGGAGAACTGTAAAAAGGGGAAGAATCTAAGTATGGCATGGATTGACTACAAAAAAGCATTTGATAGTATCCCTCATTCATGGATAAAAGAGTGTTTAAAATTGTATAAGATGCACCCCACACTGATCAACTACATTACGGTGACCATGAAACTGTGGCAGACCACTTTGCAAGTAAGCCATGATAAAGGACAAATTGTTATCCCAGGGATAAAAATTCAAAGGGAGATATTACAGGGTGACTCTCTTTCATCTTTACTATTCTGCCTTGCCCTTAATCCATTAAGCTGTTTACTCAACAGGTTAGGCCATGGCTATAATCTGGCTCCTAGAAAACAACAAAGTGTAAAGACAACTCACCTTCTCTTTGTCGATAATTTAAAACTGTATAGCTCATCAGATGAGGAAGTGAAAGCACAACTGCAAGGTGTCAAAACTTTTTCAGATGATATAAGAATGTCATTTGGTCTTGATAAATGTGCAAAAGCAACCTTTAAAGCAGGAAAACTGCAACACCAGGAAAACCTTAGTTTGAGACAAGAATGTGATATAAAATAACTTGAGCAAGAAGGAGTGTATAAATATTTGGGAATTGATGAAGGATCAACAATAAACACGAACAAATGTAAATAAAACTTAGTAAGGAATACTTCAGAAGACTTAAATTTATCCTGAAAACAGCACTGACACCTAGGAACAAAATCCAAGCTATAAACCAATTTGCTCTTCCTGTCCTAACTTACAGTTTTGGAGTGATTGACTGGCCCCAAAATGCGTTGGATAGATTAGATAGGAAAACAAGAAGGATGCTTCATGCTTACCAAATGATTTATAAAAATCAGTGTATACCAAGATTATATATTCCCCATTCCGAAGAAGGGCTGGGCCTCCTTGAAATTGATTATATGTATAGATCTGCAATAGTGGGACTCCACACATATCTGCTGACCTCACAAGACTCAAACATAATGAAAGTTTTGGAACATAAGGAGAATAAATATAAGATGACTTCTCTGCTTAATCTAGCAGAAGCTTATCAGCATGAAGCAGGAATGGAAATCAAACCAGAAGTAGATAAAAATCAGGCAGCAACTGAATGTGCCAAAAAACAAAAGAAAGAATATAAGATGAAGGATCGGATGAGAAGTCAAGAAATGTGGAAAAAGCATAAATATAGTTTCAAGTATAGAAAACTTCTGGAAGAACCTCATGTTGATCAGGAATGAACACAGGAATGTTTAAGGAGAGGCGAATTCAAACCAAGAGATGAAAGGTTCATATTGGTGGCCCAAGATAGTGGGCTGCATACACGTTGGTTTATAAAGTCTATTGAACATGTGGTAGAAACAGACAAATGTAGGTTTTGTAAAACCGAATTGGAAACAGTTGCACACCTTGCAGCTGGTTGTGACATACTAATAGTGGAAGGACTGTATACTGAAAGGCATAATAATGTGGCAAGACTGTTGCACTGGGGATTGTACAAACATTATGGTATTGAAGTGACCGAAAAACTTTGGGAACATGAGCCACAAAGCGTTATAAAGAATGAAGAAGTCTACATCACATGGGATCATCCATTACCAACAGTTCAAAAGATAGATGCTAGAAAACCAGATATAGTAGTCCAAGAAAAGAAGTCAAGAGTAGCATTGATCATTGAAATTGACACACCCAGTGACTACAGTGTCTTTCGTACAGAGAGACACAAAGTCATAAAATATCAGGATCTGCAGGCAGAAATGAGAGCAATGTGGAAAAAAGATACCCAGACAGTTCCAATAGTATTAGAAGCAATGGGTCTTATAAAAAAAGAATTTACAATTGTGTTACTAGTACATGTAACTCCATATGAAGTGCAGAAGGAGTCACTACTGGCTGACATCAAAGACTTAATCAATACTAATTTCATGAAATTTAATCATACTTTGACTTAGGAATGGAGTCCATTCCCGTCATGGTATTAGAAACCCAAAAAACTTGGAGAAATTAAAAAAAAAATAGGAATCATAGCAAAAAGGGAACCAATGTGACAAACCATACTTTCTCAAAATCTCTTCCTTCTGTATGTACAAAGTCATATAAATCATTTAAGAAATGTTTAGAATCTCTAAGAATATATAAATTATTGTTTACGTGGACATTGTGTCAGTGCACCACCCCGCCTAGAAACTATTGGCCTAAACGGTGGTGTTACTGGGTTCTTATGCAGTTTCGGAAGACCATTCATAAGAGAAACAATGGGACCATTAATGATAAAATATTCAAATAATTCTTGACCAATATCTCTACTTAATAAGCAGTCATATAACAAGTTATATATTCTATTTTGTATTAATATGATAACATTTTTTTCAACTATTTCATATATCTTTTCATCACTTAACATATCAACCATAGAAGTCACATAGAATTGTTTGTCCATCACTACTACTGGGCTGCCTTTGTTGGCTTATTTTATGACTATAGTTTCATCATTCTCCAAACATCTCAATGTATTCCATTCTTCCACTGTCAAATTTGTTCTATTCTCATGATTTCTATCAAATGCTGTATACAAATCTGCTTCGCAAAGTTTGTAAAAAGTTTCCAGAACCAGATAACTTATAGGAACAAAAGACTTTGTTTTTTAAATGTTCTTAAGTCATTAACAGGATTTGTATCATTAAACAGAATTTTCAATGTAATGGATCTAGCAAACATTTTAACGTCAACAATCATGTCAGTGATACATTCTGTGTGGGTATAAGTTCATAGGTTCATAGGTAGGTACTAGGCTATCTGCCCGAGTGCATTTATAAGCCTAGCCAGAGTGTGTCGGCTTTGCCGCCACATTGATTAATTAACTGATCCTCTGTCAAGCAGAGCCAATGAAGTGATCCCAGGGGTGTATTTTCTGTTACCCATCCACTCATCAAGGTTTCTCTTGAAGAGTGTTAGTGAGGGGCTCTGCCTGATGTAATTTGGAATTTTTTTCCAAAGCATGGGGAGTCTCTGTGACAGGAATCTATCCTTCCAGCATGTTCTATTTATTGTTGTGGTGAGGTTTAGCTCACTAGAGCGCGTGGCTCGCAGTGACTTGGATTTCTTTAGGTGGAGCATGTCCATCAATTCTGAGTTGGACATGGCTTTGTAAGTCAGGCAGAGATCACCTCTGAGTAAGCGATATGCCACTGAGTACAGCCGGAGGTTTTTCAGTCGGGCTGCATAGGACATATGTTTGAGACCAGTAATCCTCTTGGTGAGGTACTTTTGTGGTCTTTCCAGAGGAATAACCATCGCTGTGCACCATTCTACGGGCACGTATCCTATGGAGAGGCTGAGGTTGAACAGCATGTTTAGGTGGGGGGTTAGTTTGTTCTGTAGTTCATGCAAGACGCAGCCTGGGACACCATCTGGTCCCATTGATGCTGTGTTTTTGGCTTTTGAAAGGGCTGTTTTCACCTGTGCGTCTGTGATTTTTGGGACACTACACTTTTCCGGTATTGTTGTGGACCCTTTTGGAGGTGAAAGGGGGGTGAAGTTTGCACTGAATCTATCTGCCAGAATGTTGGCAATATCAGTAGATTCAGTATATTTTCTGCTATTTTCCACTAGTTCAGTGCATATCTGTGAGTTGCCACTTAGATTCTTGACATAGCTAAAGAAGGTTTTGTGGTAATCTTTTGAATCCTTGGCTATTTTTCTTTCGAAGTTAGCCTTGGATGATTTCATGAGGTATTTCAGTTTCTTACTGATACTGATCAGGGATGTCTTTTCTTCTTGGGATCTGCTTTTTTCTGGACTAGTTTCCTCCTTCTATTGTATAGCCTGTTTATTGCAGGGGTCCACCAAACTGGTTTCTTTCTCTTAGAGGAGTGAGTCTTGGTTTTGCTAGGGATGGCATGATCCATGCATCTTTGTAGGTACTCATAGAGTGCAGTTGTAAAGGTTTCTGCATCTTGGGAAGCATTGTCCTTTAGTGTGGGGGCTGTAAAACCTACCACCTCTGTCTTAAGTAAGGTGAAGTTTGCTTTAGAAAAGTTTTTTACTGTGGTTTTCTTAGTTGGGGGTAGTGGTGGGGTGTGGACATCTAGAGTGATCAGTTTATGGTCTGATCTAACCAGTGACGGGTTGACCTCCAGTGTGCAACATCTGTCGCACATGTTGGTGATGACCAGGTCCAATATGTTTTCACCTCTGGTAGAGGAGTTTACCAGCTGATCCAGGGCATTTGAGTTGATGAATTCCAGGAAGCGCTGGGCCTGGGAATTTGTACTCGAGTAGTTTTCCCAGTGAATGGTAGGGTAATTGAAATCACCCAATATCAGGGTGTTTGGTAGGACCTTCATGTTTTCCAGTGTCTCCAGAAAGGTGGAGTGGTGGTCCTGGGTCATGGAGGGTGATCTGCAGTAGGCCACAATTTGCATTGCAGATTTGCCCATTGTTAGTTGCACATGGATGATCTCAGACGTATCATGCTGCGCCACTAACCTGGAGGTGTAGGTATCCTTGATGAATACTGATAGACCCCCTCCTTTTGTGTTTCGGTCCGTGTTCTGTGGCCGAAACATGTGGTATGAGTTGTAGCCCGGTAGTGGTTGGGTGCTCTCTGGAGCCTTGAATCAGGTTTAAGTTACTGCACAGATGTCGACATTCTCCATACTGAGAAGTGCTTCGAGCGCATGCATTTTGACATTTACACTCCTGGTGTTGAGTAGCATAACCCTCAGTTTTTGTTAATTGTGCTGTTTACGGAGGTGGGTTTGACTTTTCAGCCTTGCCTAAAAAAGGCACTATGGGGGCAGCAAGAGCCTTGGCCAGTATTCGAAAGCCTAGGGGTGACAGGTGCAAGCCTTCTTTTACAAAGCAACGTGGCTTGTCGAGCATGTCGTCCCAGGCTGACAGACACTGGATCCCCTTTGAATGACACCAGAAGCTTAGCCAATTGTTGAAATTGATCATTTTTTCTTTATACTGAGGTATCATTCTTGGTGAGCGCAGGATGTTACTCAGGGTCAGGGTCATACCAGCCTGGGCTACATGATCAGAGAGCTCTTCCATGTCTCTTTTCATGTAGTCCAGGGAGGTACATCTCAGGTCATTCACACCAACATGAACAATGACAGAGTCATATTTGTACTTGTTCTGTAGTGACCTGAGTGCTTGTGTTATGTGGCAGATTCTGGCTCCCGACAGGCAGCTAACAGTAACCTTCTGCTTGTCCAGCCTCTAGTGTATGGGACGTCAGTGTGCCTGACTATAGAGTCACCTATTACTAGTGTGTTAGGTATGTTATTTCGCCTTACGGGCTGTGATTGTGCGGCACACTGATTTTGTGTTTTATGTGTTGTCTGGTTTGTGACGGGAAGTGCAGGTTGTTTGGGTGTCTGCTTAGGAGGTCTCTGATGCTTTTGCAGGTTTTTATTTAGAGCCTCCGAGTATGATTTTGTGTATTTATGTGTATTTTTTGCCAGTGCTGTTTTAGTAGGTCTGTGTGCAGCTGGAGTTGTGGTGCAAGTGTTAACCTTCTCCTCTTGACTGTCTGCTCCAGTCTTGGGTGGAGACAGCTTAGCTTCTAGTTTGGCTGTATAACTGCATCTCTCGCATATGTTAGTGTTTTGTGGTAGGAGGAGAGGGTTGTCTGCGCACATGAGGCAGTTGTAACATTGCCTCATGATACCCAGATTCACCAGCTGGACTGAAGAGTGCACCTGAAGTTGCTCTTTGGTCATGCCTGAATAGTTGGGTGAGTTGCTTAGTCACTTGGTTGGTGAGGGGTGAATAAAGAGCCTTGCCCTGCTGGGCAATCAGTGTCAGGGTATATTAGTGCTTGCTATTAGGTCTGAGCAATTGCTGAGCTATTAGGTCTGAGCAAGTGCTGGGCTGTAAGATGCTTTTTGACTGCTTAGGTTGAGAGTTAGACTAGTTTCAAGGGAAAAACTGAAGAGGAGACTTAGTGGAGCCAAGAATAATTTAACTGTAGCTAAGTGGCACTGCCCGGTGCGCAAAACTGTGCAAACGGTATAAATGATAACCCTTTTCCCAACAATGCATATTCAGAGTCATTTAACTGTTTTGAAGAAATATTCCAAACTAAACGATTACCTTCTTTTGCCACATCCTGTTGAGTATTTGAGCTTCCTTCACATCCTCCTGAAACTTGCGCTTCAGTTTCTCTCTGCTTTGTGACCTTTCCCTGAACTGCCACATTGCAGAGGCCCCTTTGGCAGATAAAGTTCTGTCAAAAACCTGAGATGATTGTTCTATTTCCATTCTGTTTCCTTCCCTTACTAAAGGCTTCTTCGCTGGATTGTATCTTAACTATAGCGACCTCTATTGTTGGTGGTGCTGTATCTTTTCACCTAGTACCAGTACCTTTCTCTCGAGGTCTGCAGTTGTAGTGAGTCCAATGGACGATATTTCCAAATTATCAGTGTTACCCTCTATTAAAGAACTCACACCATGAACATTATGTGATTTTTGTTCATTTATTTTCAGCCAGACAAATATATGCCCCTGCTGAAAATCATTCCTGTCTCTTTCCAGTTTCATGAACTTACTATGAAGCAGCCGGCTCTCATATAGAGAAACTGAATCAATCAGATGGTAATTTTTTCATCTACAATGTCATTAGGGAATGAATCATATAAAAATGTTCTGTGCTTGTTTAATTCTCTCAACGGCAAGCCTTTCTTCAGTTACAGTGAAGTCAATCAATAAACGAATGTAGTTAAAACTAAGTTGCAGATTCAGTTGCTGCCATTTTACCAACAGTTGTGGGAAGTGATCACCGTAAGCCAGCATTTTAAGCACTCTTAACCCCCGAGGGATGACATGATATTCTAAGCAAGCCTCCAAATGATAATGTTGTGCTTGCAAACATTTTAGCTTATATAAGTCATTTTTTAGGGCATGTATTTGGTTTCATAGCTTTGTAAAATCAATACCTGCTGTATTCATATTTCTGCTCTCCAGTTCATCTTGTCCTTCCAACAATGGGTTATTCCAGCTTGCCAGGCACTCGGATAATCTCCCAATAATTGGAATACCCCTAACAGGTGGATTATATGCCAGTTCAAGTTTTTCAGGGCCACCTTCAGCCATTGCCCCAACTAGCCACAAAAAACAAATACAACAGTAAATCCAAAATGTGGTCCAGAGGATGAATAGTCCACTCAACTGAAAGCACATATACCAAGATGAAAATATGAGTGAACCAAAGCAATGACACAGCAAAGTGATGAAAAAGTATATGGCTTATTAAAACAAAATGTTAGCACTTTCACAGTAATAATACTGCTTCTTTAGACATTAAAACAGTTCATTTCAAACATATTTAAATAGTAGTGTCAGAAGATACACAGCCAATCCCTAACATCAATCAATTAAAACCTCTGACTAATGAAAATGCCTTAAAGGAGCAACACTTTTAATAGTACTGCTGTCATTGCTTACAAATTGGTCTCATTTTTAAAAATGGCTTCATTGACACCTTGTCATTGAGCCCCTTCCCCTTATCTGCTTTTAATCTGATGAGCCACTTAGCTTCTTGTGCATCTGCGGCATTTTCAATATCACCCCCATGTTCGTTAGACATTATTCTCTCCATTATTAAAAACTTGAAAGAATGTGACATAGCATATATGTTAATATGTTTTGCTAAAGCATTTGTATATTTATTTTTCTTTATGTCATATAAACGCTCCCTGATTCTATCTTTAAACCACCTGTTGGCTTTCCCTACATAGAATGACTTACAAGAACAGATAGCTAAGTAGACAATATCTGTGGTGTTGCAGTTTCCCTTAACATAAAATTAAAATTTCTTATTCATTTCAGGATGTTCAAATTGTTCAGATGAATCAACATATATGCAATACCTACAATTTCCACAGATAGACTTAACAGCTGGAATTCTATGTTGGTATGCATTGTTTCTTGAATAACATAATCTGCGTTTTAAATTCTGCTTATTTTTGAAAGAAAAGCGTGGAATTTTACCCACTATCTTCTTAACATTGACATTGCTAGTCAGGACAGGCCAATACCTTTTCATGATATCAGTTGCCAGGTTGATATAACACAAATGATCTATCTAATAAAGTCTATAAAAGGAAGCAGTTTCACATAGTGCATATAATTATAATAGTTGTAGATTCAGTTGTGTTACGTTGATGATACTTAGAAAAGTTGGTTGATACTTTTCTGTCTGCAGAATAAGTAGTCTGGTAATATTTTAATACGCAAACGAAAATGTATTTATATAGAAATGTATAAATTATTGATGATTTCAATTTTAAATGAGTAAATAATGAAATAATGATATATAATGTTCACTACAGGCACTGATGTTACTTCATAACATTCAAGCCATGAGACTAAGATCTGCACAGTCAGATGCTAAGAGAAAGGAAATGATTTCCCTGATATTTTCTTAATTTATTTTATAATAATCAGTTGAAATTTGGTTGAGATATTTTATAGTCAATTCTCTAAAAGAGTTTCAAACTTAAGAAAAGTAAACACTGAAGAAAATGTGCACGTCCTGCTCCATCCCTGCCTTGCCTTATTCCACCTCTTGTTTCACTTTTTCCATCTTTTCCCTATCTGCTTCATCCCTTGCCATGTCCATTTTATCATGTAATTGGACATATCTGCTCATTGTTGCATGGATTACAACGTCTCCCTTTCCTATAACTAGCAGTGAATGTGACTGCATTACTCTGAAGGGATGATTACACAAAAAAATGGCATTACAATCTCTGGTGTCTGATGGCAAACAGAATAGTGTAACATTTGTATCAAAACACTTTGGGTTTGTAAAGTCATTTCTGGATTACTGGTTGAAAATTCAGGTTTCTAGATAATCTGGAAAAGGTATGTGTATGATATGTGTATTTTCTAACTTAAGAACTTGAAGTCTAATGCTCCCACCTGTTTTTTTTTTTTTTTTTTTTTTTTTTTTTGTGGGTCCATATCCCCATATTGACCATCAGGGCTTTTCATCCCAGAAGCAAGGGTCTGCTAGCCAGTGCATTTCCCTGTGAGACAAGAGTTCTTTAGTAAGAGTGGTGCTATCATACCCTGTGGGAGTTGTTTACTTTCTTTATTGTTTTATTGTCGTATACTTTCCTCAACTTTTTACCACAACTGCTAACAATCACTGTGCTGCAGTAAATACCTCCAGATGCCAATGTATTGTGTTGGCAGAAGCACCACCCATTCACCCCCCCCCACACACACACACATATATATATATATATATATATATATATATATATATATATACACACGCACACACACACACACACACACACACACACACACACACACACACACACACACAGTTCTCAATATACCCTGATTGACCAGAATGACCGTGATTTTTCCTTTTGCATTCACTTTGTCCTTGTTACAGATTAATGCATTCAACCCATAATGCTAGACATTAGAGTTTCCTAAAGTATATTCTTTGTGTACAGATTTTTGTTGCAAAATCTTTTGTTTTATTATTGTTTTAAGTGATTTAATGTACTATTTAAAAGTGTGTCTGGTGTCTAGTGTTCCCTTCCTGTATTGCAGCCACTCCACACACACACACACACACACACACACACGCACACACACACATAGACGCACATGCCATACATCAAGCATACAGCCCACTAACCTGATTGCACTCATGCACAAACACATGCAGCTGAGCAGTTTGTGACTTGCTTGCCACAGGCATTTCTGGGGACAGCATATAGATAATTATCATATGCCCCTCCCCTGGAATGCCTAATTTTCTATTCTGGTGGTATACCACATTCAGTAAAGTACTGCAGTAGGGCTGTTTCTGAAACAGAAATGTCCGTCGCCAGCATAAAAAAGTGCTTAATATTATTTCTGAATCTCAGAGACTATTGTTTCATAGTGCTAAAACATGTAAATGGACTTACTGCTGACAGTACCATTTCTGAATCTTAGGGACTATTGTTTCATAGTGCTAAAACATGTAAATGGGCTTACTGCTGACAGTACCATTTCTGAATCTTAGGGACTATTGTTTCATAGTGCTAAAACATATAACTAATTGCTGCTTGTATCTGGGAATTATTCAGGAGGTGAAAGAACATCCCTAAAATACTCATTTGTGTTCATACTGTTTGGAAAGGTTCCAAGACAGAAGTACAAGCAATGAATGATCAATACAAAAATTTGCAGTACCAAAGGAGCAGCTTATTGCTTATTCGCCAAACATTAAAATTTGAAACTACTGATAACAGTTTAAATGTGTTTTTGCAGAGGGAGCTTTAACCCCCCCCCCCACAAAAAAAACCCTACTCTTTGCATCCTTGACATACTAACTGTTGAATAAGTGAACCCAGCAAAAAGTGAAAGTCTCAGATATACCATAATCTTAATTTTAGAAGGCAAATTAGTTTTAGTTTACTTAAATTTTTTTAATCTGGCACTCGTGTGCTGATTACTGTTGTATCAAATTTTGACCTAGCACCTCTCAAAAAGTGATTATTCAAACTGTTTCCTATGAATACAACATAATTCTTCCAGAGCTGGTTTTCAAAAGCAAATTCCAAAAACTAAACACAACTTATTTAACTGTGACTTTGTTGTTTAAAACTAAGTTGTTACTATCTTTAAATAATAATAATAATAAAATAATAATAATAATAATAATAATAATAATAATAATAATAATAATAATAATAATATGCCAAAGAAGGAAATTAAAAACATGTCCAAAAAATAAATAAACCTATTCAAGAAATCTAAGCCCAATTCAGTGAAAATAAATAATCTAAAATAAGAACTATTTTTATAGCAACTTTTCCTCCAGAAATATATACACAATGAATTATACAGATACATAAAACATATTACTTTAAAAAGCAGGGCTAATGTATAATAGCAATAATCAATGCTTTGAGTATAAGTTGTGTAGTATTTATGTACTTGTGTGTCTTAAGAGTATGAAGATTCACTCATGGCCTGACTCCAGTACTCCTTAAATATTGTACTGTCCACACAGCAAATATTGCACTCATCATTTGTCAAATAACCCTCTTATTACACTACAGAATGCTTTAAAAAATGTTTTATTAACTCTATATGGACAACAACACTTAGCTTGGTAAAACAGCCTACATTAGTAGAGTTCTCGGTACGCTAAGCCATCAAGGTATGAGTAACCTTGCATCCTGTAACTACCATAATTGTTTTAGTGTTGTGAATTTTTAATAGAATCCATAGTCTGTCTATTCTGTGCTTTCTGTGATATATGTGTGCATGCTACACTTTTGTATGTCATGCCATAAGATAAAATGAGAAAAAAACAAAAGTTAAATAGCTTGTCCCTTAAAAGTTTATTTTCAGGAGTACTACATCATTCTTTAAAAATGTTTAAATGTTGTGGCTAGTTTCTTTGATAGCACCCACCTCTGACTCATGATTTTACCACAAAAAGTCCATAATATCTACAAGATTTGTTTTTATATGAAGTTCCTAGCTAATCTTCTTAAGCTGATATTTATAGCAACAGTTATAAATATTAGCAAGGATTCAGGACAACTTGTCAGGTACCAACTCTGAAAAGACATTCATCAATACTGCCTCCTCTTATTAAGGCAGAACACAAGCATTTTTGCAGGTTGCTGAGCTCCCTGTTCCTATTTAATTAATTATTACAATATTATGGTTGCACTACAATTGATGAAAATGGCAGTTTGTGATGAGTTGTCACTTTGGATGAATGGCGATGTGATTCATCCAATAGTTTCCTATTATAGACATCATGTGAAGTAAAGGTTACAGACATCCTGTCTGGTGGACCCCAGCCATAAAGAAACTATACAATAGAAGGAGGAAGCTACTAAATGATAGAGGAAAATCCCAAAAAGGGAAGGCATCACTGATCAGTATTAGCAAAAAACCACGGGCACTCATAAAATTGTCTAAGGCCAGCTTTGAGAGAAAAATTGCACAGGACACTAAGGATAATCACAAGGCTTTCTTTAGTTATGTTAGGAACCTGGGTGGTAATTCCCAGATATGCTCAGAATTAGTCCAAAATGACAAAAAATATACTGAACCCACAGACATTGCCAACATCCTAGCTGACAGGTTCAGCGCAAACTTCTCCCCACCAAAAGGGCAAATATCTATCCCAGCAGAGTGCTGCCCCCATGACATCTCAGATGCTCAGGTAAGAGCCGCCCTCTCCAAAGCAAAAAACACAGCATCAATGGGACCAGACGGTGTCCTGGTCTGCGTCCTACATGAACTCCAAGAAGAGCTAAACCCAAACATAAAACTACTGTTCAATCTCAGCCTTACTACAGGATATGTGCCCAAAGAGTGGCGTACAGCAACAGTGGTCCCTCTCCATAAAGGTGGTGCCTCAACAGATCCTGGAAACTATCGCCCCATAAGCCTGACTAGCTTGGTCTGCAAAGCTATGGAAAGGATCATCATGGACCTCATAAATAAAGATATTGGGGACCTACAGACACTGGATCCTACCCAGTTTGGCTTTGTTAAGGGCAGATCCTGCCTCTTAAACCTGGTTGATTTCTTTGAAACAGTCACCAAGGCCATTGACCCGGGGAAGGTGGTCCACACAGCCTACCTGGACCTCGCAAAAGCCTTCGATACAATATCCCACTGGCATTATAGATAAGCTCACCAGCTTAAATATAAACCCTATGTCACTAGATGGACTGCAAACTGGCTCAAGGACAGAACCCACATGGTTAGAATTGCTGGAGCCATGTCAGACTCCAAACCAGTTACAAGTGGTGTCCCACAAGGCTCAGTCCTGGGACCTCTCTTGTTCGGTATATATTTCTCGGAGGTACAGGCCAACACGGAAGGACTGTGGCTGACCAAGTTCGCAGATGACTGCAAACTGGGCGCCATAATTGACTCTCCAGCTGACACAAGCATCCTCCAAAAGGGCCTCATAGAAACAGACAACTGGTGCCAGAGCCATGGCCTCAAGCTAAATGTCAAAAAGTGTATAGTCATCCTCTTTGGCAAAAACAAAGTGCCCACAAATTACCACACAGGTGGTAATCCATTAAGTACACAAGTAATTAGGGACCTGGGGACCCAAGTTGATAGCAATCTCTCATTTGACAACCACGTGGCCAAAGTGGTTAGAAAAACATTTTATATAGCCCACCTAATCATGAAGGGATTCACATCTAGATCAGGGAGGTCATCGTGCCTCTTTACTCATCCCTCATCAGGCCCATAATTGAGTACAATGCCCCTTTTGGGATGTACCTTACCAGACACCTGCAGCAACTGGAAAGACCCCAAAAGTACCTCACCAAGAGGATCAAAGGGCTCAAACAGATGCCATATGCTGCCCTGTTAAAGAAACTCCAGCTCTACTCAGTGGCATACCGCCTGTTCAGAGGCGATCTGTGCCTGATGTATAAAGCCATGTCCAACCCGGAATTAATGGACATGCTGCACCTCAGAAAATCCAAATCCCATCGAGCTACGCGCTCGAGAGACTTGAACCTCAGCACTGAAATAAATAGGACATGCTGGAGGGACAGATTCATAACCCAGAGGCTCCCTTCACTCTGGAATAAAATCTGTGTCCAGGTTAGGCAGAGTCCCTCATTGACTCTCTTCAAGAGGAATCTTGATGAGTGGATGGGAGATCGTAGGTTTACCCCGGGTATCACTTCTGTGTCACTGTTAGACAGAGGCACAGTATACTAACCTCGAAAAAGGGCATAGCAAAATAAATTTAAAATGGGTGGCGAAAGCCAAACACATTCTGGCTAGGCTTATAAATGCCCTAGGGCAGATAGCCTAGTATGAACCTATGAACCTATGAACCTATAAACTATATAGTATCTCTGAGCACATGGTACAAGGATGTCTAAAGCTGCAGGGATTCCTGGCATCTACCTGCTAAGGTCTGAGATGCATTTGTATTGTTTGCCAACATCACTTAGAGAAAGACCACCATATTTTTGTATCTGTAATAAAAGCTAAAGTAAAAACAACCTGTCACTTTGTCAAAAAAATGTTTGTGAGAACTGGTTAATGATTACTAAGAATTACCCATAGCATCATAAAGCATCATCAGTTATAATCAGTGTTGCTTAAGATTTAAAAAGTAAAAAAGTATGTCCAGTAATACGTGCCAGTGAATAAGTGTCCTTGATAATGTAAAGACTAAATCACTATGGCAGAACTATGAAAGTAATAAACTATCAACTATTAATTGCTTCAATTAAATCAATATCCATATACCTGCTTCCGAATAGTATTTTGTTTTTTTTTTATTTATGTGTACTTTTTCATGAAGGAATCCAAAGACAGTCAGTTTCATCCATGATCTATCCAAAAGAGAGTAATAAAAATATAACCATTGTGATGACATGCATTTTAACTACTCACACAGACATTACCTAATTATCTAACCTAAAGACATTTAACAGTGAAGAGATAACACAAAACATCAAGACACTATAAAAAGTAAGTATTTTTATTGTATAAAAAAGAGCAATGAGTCAATATGTTGTAAAAGGAAACAGATTACCAATACATATATATAAGTATGTCAAGAGAGTCTATATTTATAATATTATGTTGAGTATTAAATTAATAAAGCATTGATTGTATATCCTGATCTGCAAGTACACACATTGTAAAATAAATATAACTTACCTAAACAATGTAAGGGGCTGAGTGCAAATTTACCTGGCTACTGCCCTAGGGAGGGTGACCTAGCACTACGTCTTACAATAGTAAGGGATTGAGTACAAATTTACCTGGCTACTGCCCTGGGGAGGGTGACCTAGCACTATGTCTTACAAAGTAAGGGATTGAGTACAAATTTACCTGGCTACTGCTCTGGGGAGGGTGACCTAGCACTACACCTTGCAATAGTAAGGGATTGAGTACAAATTTACCTAGCTACTGCTCCGGGGAGGGTGACCTAGCACTACGTCTTACAATAGTAAGGGATTGAGTACAAATTTACCTAGCTACTGCTCTGCGGAGGATGACCTAGCACTACATCTTACAATAGTAAGGGATTGAGTACAAATTTACCTAGCCACTGCTCTGGGGAGGATGACCTAGCACTACATCTTACAAAGTAAGGGATTGAGTACAAATTTACCTGGCTACTGCTCTGGGGAGGGTGACCTAGCACTACGTCTTACAATAGTAAGGGATTGAGTACAAATTTACCTAGCTACTGCTCTGGGGAGGGTGACCTAGCACTACGTCTTACAATAGTAAGGGATTGAGTACAGATTTACCTAGCTACTGCTCTGGGGAGGTTGACCTAGCACTACGTCTTACAATAGTAAGGGACTGAGTACAGATTTACCTAGCTACTGCTCTGGGGAGGGTGACCTAGCACTATGTCTTACAATAGTAAGGGGTTGAGTACAAATTTACCTAGCTACTGCTCTGGGGAGGGTGACCTAGCACTACGTCTTACAATAGTAAGGGATTGAGTACAAATTTACCTAGCTACTGCTCTGGGGAGGGTGACCTAGCACTACGTCTTACAATAGTAAGGGACTGAGTATAAATTTACCTAGCTACTGCTCTGGGGAGGATGACCTAGCACTATGTCTTACAATAGTAAGGGATTGAGTACAAATTTACCTAGCTACTGCCCTGGGGAGGGTGACCTAGCACTACGTCTTATAAAGTAAGGGATTGAGTACAAATTTACCTGGCTACTGCTCTGGGGAGGGTGACCTAGCACTACATCTTATAAAGTAAGGGACTGAGTACAAATTTACCTAGCTACTGCTCTGGGGAGGGTGACCTAGCACTACATCTTACAATAGTAAGAGATTGAGTACAAATTTACCTAGCTACTGCTCTGGGGAGGGTGACCTAGCACTATGTCTTACAATAGTAAGGGATTGAGTATAAATTTACCTAGCTACTACTCTGGGGAGGGTGACCTAGCACTAAGTCTTACAATAGTAAGGGATTGAGTACAAATTTACCTAGCTACTGCTCTGGGGAGTGTGACCTAGCACTACGTCTTACAATAGTAAGGGATTGAGTACAAATTTACCTAGCTACCGCTCGAGGCAGGGTGACCTAGCACTACGTCTTACAATAGTAAGGGATTGAGTACAAATTTACCTAGCTACTGCTCTGGGGAGGGTGACCTAGCACTATGTCTTACAATAGTAAGGGATTGAGTACAAATTTACCTAGCTACTGCTCTGGGGAGGGTGACCTAGCACTATGTCTTACAATAGTAAGGGACTGAGTACAAATTTACCTAGCTACTGCTCTGGGGAGGGTGACCTAACACTACATCTTACAATAGTAAGGGATTGAGTACAAATTTACCTAGCTACTGCTCTGGGGAGGGTGACCTAGCACTACATCTTACAATAGTAAGGGACTGAGTACAAATTTACCTAGCTACTGCTCTGGGGAGGGTGACCTAGCACTATGTCTTACAATAGTAAGGGATTGAGTACAAATTTACCTAGCTACTGCTCTGGGGAGGGTCACCTAGCACTATGTCTTACAATAGTAAGGGATTGAGTACAAATTTACCTAGCTACTGCTCTGGGGAGGGTGACCTAGCACTACGTCTTACAATAGTAAGGGATTGAGTACAAATTTACCTAGCTACTGCTCTGGGGAGGGTGACCTAGCACTACGTCTTACAATAGTAAGGGATTGAGTACAAATTTACCTAGCTACTGCTCTGGGGAGGGTGACCTAGCACTACGTCTTACAATAGTAAGGGATTGAGTACAAATTTACCTAGCTACTGCTCTGGGGAGGGTGACCTAGCACTACATCATACAATAGTAAGGGATTGAGTACAAATTTACCTAGCTACTGCTCTGGGGAGGGTGACCTAGCACTATGTCTTACAATAGTAAGGGATTGAGTACAAATTTACCTAGCTACTGCTCTGGGGAGGGTGACCTAGCACTATGTCTTACAATAGTAAGGGACTGAGTACAAATTTACCTAGCTACTGCTCTGGGGAGGATGACCTAGTACTACGTCTTACAATAATAAGAGCTGTTCTCCCCTGATGGTTTTGTGGTCTGCTGCATATATCACGTGTGCTAGAAGCTATTCCCATGTTTCTGGGTCCAGTACAGGGAAGGTCCAATAAGTTGGGCACAATGTGTAGAGTAGGTCATTTAAATTGTTGACAACACTGGTAACAATATGTTTGGCATGGGTTCTATACTGAGATATAGGCTTTGTGCTAGTGGTGGGTAATGACCTATGAATCACAGCTTATGCAGATGGATACAAAGTGGGAGATCTGCTACTCCATAACAAGAACTGAGTCTCTCCTTACAGATTATGCACTGATTTTCTGTTTTTAGAGCATGTGCATATATCTACAAATTCTTTTGAAAAGACTCTGGAAGTCATATAAGCTTTTATCAGAGGTCTAGTATATTAGCAGAAGGCTGTAGTCAGTTTGTATTTTGTGATCAAATTAAACCTGTCAGCCTCACTGACATTTGACCTTATGGCACAAGACCTGTGCCTGAAGTATAGTCTATATTCTGTGAGTACTGTTAATCCATGTAAGCAAAGGCAGAAAAACAATGAAACTTCTATGTCACTGAGGAGTTTGGCCTGATATTCCTTTTTATAAGCAACCAACATGTCTGTAAATTCTGCTTGTGAAGACTATACTGTCTACTAATAGCAGTATTCCGTTTTCTTAGTTTCAGGAGAGAATTTCGGGTGCATTTTCTTCTAAGCTTTATTTGTTTGTGTGTACTCCTTTTGTATTATTCATTTCTGTATGTTGCAGTATGGGGTGGGGCCATGGGGTCCCTATTAATTCATCAAACGCTCACATTGTCAAATGGCATTTCATTGGAAATGCTGTTCATTGAATTGTTTTGAGTGAGATCGCGTTACGGTAGGGATTAGGAAATTTACCCCCTCCTTGCTGTAGTGCAGTCTTTGAGTTGGTATATATAATTAGCTGGGGGGGTGTGGGGTTTGATGAATAGCATTTCTGATGAAATGTCATTCGACAATGTGGCCATTTGATGAATTAATATAAACCTGGGGCCATCTTCATCTTCTTCTTCTTCTTCTTTTGGCTTTTCCAGGTTAGGGGTCGCCACAGCAGATCACACTCATATTTGTAGTTATAACATTGTATCATGTTCTTATAGTATTTAATTTAATGTTACAGCTTTTACTTATTTTAAGTCTACATTAATGGGCGTAAAAAAACTGATTTAGTTGTGATAGTAGTGTGCAATAAATGTTTGTTTAGAAATACTTTTTGGATAGTTGTGTATCTATTTCAATATGTTTTGCTTAAATATAAGCAAAACGAGGAGGAACAAGTCAGTACCAAGACTTCAGCTTAGAAAAAAATGGAAACACCTCTGTCTTCCTGTAACTCAAAAATCGCAACCTCATACCTAGATTTGTGAAAAAGATACCAGTCTTTCTTAACTCATTAACGCCTACTGACACCTCACGTACTTGTCTAGTTACATCCGCCTGATGCAGGTGTCTAATATTACCTATTCATATTCACATTAGTAATTCCAGATTTATGCTGCATACAGTTTATTGAAAGCTGTCATCTCAGTGCTTGCATGATGGACAACACAAATGCATTAACATTTGGTCTTTATCTGGTGCAGGTAAAGAGATATTAACTGTTGTTTATATAATATTTATATCTCTTTATCTGGGGAAGGTAAAGAAATATTAATTGTTCATGTAATATTTATATTGTCATAAATTTCATATTTCTCTAAATATCTCAACAACCAAGTGGCACAGTCAGAATCATTTAGCCTCATATGAAATCTCTTACCTAGGTGAAATAATGCTGCCTAATATATGGGTAACGTTGGTGCTTACTGAGGTATTGCAAACTGGTTACAAAATATTGCTAACTTTATAGTTACTGTGTTTAGTATGAATTATAAAATCGAGTTTATTACCTAGAACCTAATCATACTATCACTACAAAAAATGACTTGCGCTTAAGAGTTTGCCATTTACACTGCTGCAGAAACCCCTGTGGTTCCACAGATGGTTTGAAATGTGAGAGTGTAATTTGATTTTATTGAAAAGCTTAGTCTCTGCCAATTGGAAGTTACAGTGCACGTTTCAGGAACTCCACTGTAAAGGATAAGTTGATTAGTGGTATCTACATTATGGCATAATGTTACTGAAAACAAAAATAAATAAAGTAAAAACAAGCTTTAACAACCTAATTCCTCCTATTACAAGACATGTAAACATCATTGAATAAATGTGCCACAGACTTAGAGTCTTTTTATCAAAACCCAAGTGATTTAATTTCAGACACTTATAAAATGTTTCAGCATTTCAAAATGTTATTTTGAAGCATACGTAACTCTGTGCTAACATTGCTAACTATGTATCGCAAGCTTTATTCTCTCTGGAAAAGTGATAACATCACCTTAACTGGCATACCATCTACAGCAGTTATACAAGTAAATTTCACTTGCATTGGTGTTCTGTTCTATTTTTTTAATTTATTTATTCTCCAGGGCCACAGGATTAGTCTGTCATGAGAGTTTTGCTGAAATATGAGTCATATTAATCTGAATGTGAAAAATGCATCTTTGTTGCTATAATTTCACTACCTGCAGTAGCTTTATAAACATCAATAAAAGTATAGTATATCATTCTTATAAACATTGTGATAGTAAGCAGAAATATAAATGTTAATTATGCTATATTAAACCTTGAAAACAAATTTGTACATAAAACTGTATCCCTATTATTTTAGTGAATGCAATAATTGCGAAAGCTGTTTAGTCGAACATCATTACACGAAATGGCAAAATACCGAGAGCATGGAACAGCAATTTATTTCCCAGGGAAAACAATCACTGGGCTGTTTTTGAGACTTTGCCATTTCCTCTACTGTGGTGTGATCTCAGAGTTGGTATATTTAAGTAGGGGGGTGTGAGGGGCCACAGCCCCCCAATTTATTTTGTGTTTTGATTTTTTTTTTTTTTTTACAGATCAGCGATTTTTTTTTTCCTTGGGGAAAAAAATTGCTGATCCGTGTCTTCACATTTGGGTTGTGTGTCGATTATATAGCAATTGCAATTCATTGCGTTCGCTTATATAATCTAGACCCTATAAAACTATGCTGCTGATAGAGTTTTATCAAAGGCATTTGCAAATAATACCACAATCTCTAGCCTGGAATGCCCTGTTAAAGTTGTTTAAAATGGATATTACTGTTTTAGGTTATGACTGGTTAATGGACCATGCATGAACTATGGTTTGTCCACAGGAAAAAATGAAAAAACAAAGTAAGCAAGGAAAGGAAATAAATAAATGGAACAAACAATGCACATACATTCAAGCTGTTTAGAATCAGAAATCTTGAGAACTCATGGAACTAACCATTCAACACCAACACGATCATTACATCAACACATTAATAAAAGCATTTAGCAAGGATATAATAATAAAATCTCCTTGATTCTTGAATTCTGCAAAGTATTTATCAGCAGTACTGCAGCTAGGTAGTATGAAGTGGGCATCTGCCTCACTTGTAAGCTGTAGGGAGAGCAGTTTGCACCATAGAAGGATGCCTAATCAGAGTTGTGATCATTTTTCTTGTTAAGCTGCATGTAAGAACAATATCAGTAATCATTTAAGCAGCTGTGCCTGAGGATTTTTTTTTTGTCCTCAAAACCTTTGGAGGACCTTTTTTTTAACTTCCTCAACTCTTTTTTAGCATATGCAACTTGGGGGGACTGCTCAGGACACCAACTGACCTAGCTAGAGCAGAGTTTAGCATCAGGTGTCTATTACTCAGGTGCTGCAAGGCAGACGTGCCTTCCCTTGAGTTCCATCAATTAGCACACAAACTTTGTCTGATCTTTTTGTTGTCTGCACACTTAGAACTATGCAAAGTAATGAAAGTTAATTTATTACTTTGCAAGCTGTACTAAAATTCAAAGAATTAAGAGGCGCAATGTGAAAAAAAAATAGACTGAAATCAGTAAGTTTTTCTCTCATCAAACTTAGCTGATTACTAGGCCAGATCTGCACTGCTTCCCTGGAGCAACTATTTTCTGTTTCCTATCAAACTGTGTGTGTGTGTGTGTGTGTGTGTGTGTGTGTGTGTGTGTGTGTGTGTGTGTGTGTTG
This sequence comes from Protopterus annectens, assembly GCF_019279795.1. NCBI lineage: Eukaryota > Metazoa > Chordata > Ceratodontiformes > Protopteridae > Protopterus > Protopterus annectens. Next base: position 993,648,618 of record NC_056748.1, on the reverse strand, counting down.
AGAGGACTTTGTGATGAATCAAAAAGGATAGAGATAACTTCATAAAAAGGGGAGACCATGGGTACATGGGTAACATTTTGGACAGTTATTTATAGTAAGAAGTGTTATGCTTCAGAAAAACAAATTTCTATTGAATATGATGTACAAGAGTTTGTTTCAAGATTCAAAATTCAGACTGCACAAGAAATAACAGTCATAATCAGAAATGCGTCACATTATTTTATGAAATGTGGTATATTAATCATATCTGTACTATTATTTCACCAACAGTAACATACTTATAGGACTGTCAGGCATCTGTCAGGCATCTGGTTACAGATGAAGATGAACTTCAGTTCAGTACATTTCAGCCACATGGCAATGATAATACTTATTTTTATATTAATTGATATGAAAATGGATGTCTGTAATAATTCTGTTAATAATGCAATAACTCAGCATGGTACTTGGAAGTTTAGTTTAGGCTTATTAGTTCCCTGAGTTTCTGCCTGTCCTTCTAAACATAAAAATCAAAACCACTGTGTATTACAATTTTTAATATTCTTTTAATGGTTGGTGGTTAAGAATCCTTCCTCTAAATTATGCTGCTCACTTAATAAAAGTTTTAAATCTGCCAGGACTATCAGATTACCAAATGTCAGGGTACAGAATAAGCATTTGTTTTCAGAATGATAAAATAAATTAATTATTTCTTGTTGAACTAGCAGAATTTTGAACATATGCACAGCATTAATAACCCATTTTACATACTAAAACTTGGAGTAAATGGATTAAGCAAAACAAAAACAGTAAACAAATGGGGAGTTTATGTTAAAAAATCCATACATATTTATAAACAGTGCCATAGAATGAAACAATAACAGATATTAAACATATATTTCTGAAGTATATACAAGAAAGCACAACTGAATCTTTTACTTTGACATTTTCATGCAAAATCTGTTGTCTCACAAAGCTTTTTTTTCTTTCTTTCTGACTGTTACATTACTTTACAATATATTCACTTGGTAACAGAAGGAGATGGTACCCATATTCAGAATGATTTTAAGCTTACTCAATAGGACAAATTCCAAAAGAGTTGCTCTCAGTGTAAGTCTGCCATGATTCCAAAAGACTTGCTCTCAATATAAGTGACTTACTTTGATGTAAGGCCTATCTATAAATAGGCTTGCATAGGGGGCCGGATTCCAAAATGCCTGCTCTCATTGTAAATGGTAACTTACACTGAGAGCAAATGTTTTGGAATCAAGCCCAATATTTCACCCACCCTCTTTCTCTGTCTTTTCCTTTATCATTTTTTGACTGCCACATTGCCTCTTGAATGCCTTTCTGGAGTCCATTTTCACCATCTGTTCTAGCAGTCCATTCCATGGGTCTGCAACTCTCTCTGTGAAAGAGTACTTGCATAGATCTAGGGAGGAGTCGTTCACTAAAATGTCCTTCCAATGCTTGTTCCTTTTCCTTCTTCCCTTCCTATTCAGGATGCCCCGTCCTTCCTTCTCATCTCCTTGCAATGACATTTTTCAGCCACATCTGGTTGCCACAGTTTATTTATTTATTTATTTATTTAACATTTGTTATCTGGTAAATTCCGACTGGATACATGTCCATTTTCAGTGGAGGCCCGGGGAGAAAAGCTCCACAAGTCAATAACAGACTAGTATAAAATGTATACATACAAGCAAATTTTCAAAGAAAAAAAATATGAAACAAGCTTATATTATCCCTTTATCTCATCTCTAGCAAGAACAGCTTTATTTCTTATAGTGTCTGATCATACTATTCCTCCTTTGCCAAATCATCTTTTTGGTGTTTTTCTTGTGGAAGCATTCCTTTAATCTGTTTTCTCTTTCCTTGTATGATTTCTAGAACTGCACGATCTACTCAAAGAAAGGCCTGATGAAGGCTCAGTGAACTGGAATCATTACTTCCACTGTCACAACTCTATCACCATATGCAGATGTCCCAGTCCAAGAGTAATCAGCACCCTAAGATCCTTATCATGTATTTCTGTCATCAGTTCAAGTTCTCAGCTAATACTTTACACCAACACCTTTGTAGTCTAAATGCAGTGAACCCCAACTGCCAACTCTATCCCCACTTGGCTGGCCAGTCTTTCCGAATCCCGCCTTTAACTCCTCCTCATTCTCTGCTGCTACAACTATCTTTGAGTCCAAACTGAAGAGGCTAGTCCTGTTGTCTGTTCCCTCAACTATGTCTAATACAAGCACATTGAAGAGAATTGGACTCAATACTGGCTGTTGTGGTCCTCTACTAGTGACTTTCCTTTTCCTGACATTGTCCCTCTCACCACTCTGTGCCCTACCATCCATATACACAGCTGTCATGGTCCTCTACTAGTGACTTTCCTTTTCCTGACATTGTCCCTTTCACCACTCTGTGCCCTACCATCCCTATACACAGCTGTCATGGTCCTCTACTAGTGACTTTCCTTTCCCTGACATTGTCCCTTTCACCACTCTGTGCCCTACCATCCCAATACACAGCTGTCATGGTCCTCTACTAGTGACTTTCTTTCCCTGACATTATCCCTTTCACCACTCTGTGCCCTACCATCCCTATACACAGCTGTCATGGTCCTCTACTAGTGACTTTCCTTTCCTGACATTGTCCCTCTCACCACTCTGTACAATACTATCCCTACACACAGCTGTCATGGTCCTCTACTAGTGACTTTCCTTTTCCTGGCATCATCCCTTTCACCACTCTGTGCCCTACCATCTCTGTACACAGCTGTCATGGTCCTCTACTAGTGACTTTCCTTTTCCTGACATTGTCCCTCTCACCACTCTGTGCCCCACCATCCCTATACACAGCTGTCGTGGTCCTCTACTAGTGACTTTCCTTTTCCTGAGATTGTCCCTCTCACCACTCTGTGGCCTACCATCCCTATACACAGCTGTTGTGGTACACTACTTGTGACTTTCCTTTTTCTGACATTGTCCCTCTCACCACTCTGTGGCCTACCATCCCTATACACAGCTGTCATGGTCCTCTACTAGTGACTTTCCTTTTCCTGACTTTGTCCCTTTCACCACTCTGTGCCCTACCATCCCTATACACAGCTGTCATGGTCCTCTACTAGTGACTTTCCTTTTCCTGACATTGTCCCTCTCACCACTCTGTGCCCTACCATCCCTATACACAGCTGTCATGGTCCTCTACTACTGACTTTCCTTTTCCTGACATTGTCCCTCTCACCACTCTGTGCCCTACCATCCCTATACACAGCTGTCATGGTCCTCTACTAGTGACTTTCCTTTTCCTGACATTGTCCCTTTCACCACTCTCTGCCCTACCATCCCTGTACACAGCTGTCATGGTCCTCTACTAGTGACTTTCCTTTTCCTGACATTGTCCCTCTCACCACTCTGTGCCCTACTATCCCTATACACAGCTGTTATGGTCCTCTACTAGTGACTTTCCTTTTCCTGACATTGTCCCTCTCACCACTCTGTGCCCTACCATCCCTATACACAGCTGTAGTGGTACTCTACTAGTGACTTTCCTTTCCCTGACATTGTCCCTTTCACCACTCTGTGCCCTACCATCCCTATACACAGCTGTCATGGTCCTCTACTAGTGACTTTCCTTTTCCTGACATTGTCCCTCTCACCACTCTGTGCCCTACCATCCCTATACACAGCTGTCATGGTCCTCTACTAGTGACTTTCCTTTTCCTGACATTGTCCCTCTCACCACTCTGTGCCCTACCATCCCTATACACAGCTGTTGTGGTACTCTACTAGTGACTTTCTTTTCCCTGACATTGTCCCTTTCACCACTCTCTGCCCTACCATCCCTGTACACAGCTGTCATGGTCCTCTACTAGTGACTTTCCTTTTCCTGACATTGTCCCTCTCACCACTCTGTGCCCTACTATCCCTATACACAGCTGTCGTGGTACTCTACTAGTGACTTTCCTTTCCCTGACATTGTCCCTTTCATCACTCTATGCCCTACTATCTCTATACAGAGCAGTTTAATTTGTCAGTCTTAACCCTACATCAGCTGCTTAGGTTTTCTTTATAGCCTCCTGTGGGACTCTGTCAAATTCCTTGCTGAAATTCAGATGGACCATGTCTACTAGTAACTTTTTGTCAAGTTCTCCTTTAACCAAGTCAGAAAACTGGATCTGGTTTGACTGACATCTCTTTCTAGCCAGAAACCCATGTCAGTTGAGGTCCTGGAGATTGCTGTCCTCCAGGAAAACAATCAGCCTTTCACTTGCATTCTTACTATGACTTCCTGGGTTACTGTGCAGCTAATACCTGTAACTCACTAAATTCCTGTATTACCTTGCATAAGGGCAACGTGCTAGCTTCTCTCCAGTCCTCTGGCACTTCTGTACCTGTATATGGTACATATCCACTATTCTCCCCACTTTGCCCTCCCTTCCTCTCAACATGCTACTTTCCAAATGTCTTCCATTAGGAAGGCTGAAATAAAGATTGCATTTATTCTCCTCTGTATTTTTCCATCCTTCTGTGATCTCCATGCCATCTTTGCTTAGCCTGAGAAGGTGCTTTCCTCTCCTTTAGGTACCTTATTAACATTGTACAACCTTCTTAACCAAGTCCACTAACTTCCTTTTAACTTGCGTCTTTGCTTTCCTTACTTCCTTCCTTTGTTGCCCTTCTGCTTGCTTCATTGTGCTCTGCTTCGTCTTCATCCTCCTCATCTCCAGTCATTCTTGTATGCTCTGCATTTTGCCCTAATCACTGAGCTCATATTTCTACATAGTCATGCTGACCTTCTCATTTCGTCTCTTTTTCTCTTCTTCAAGCCCTTGTCCAAAACTCTGAGCACTTCATCTCTGACCAGTTCCTACCGCTTTACTCCTGTGGTTTGTTCCAGTGCTGTAAGTCACCTTTGACTCTCCACAGACAGCTCACCACAATCTGCTATGCTAATATCCAGCACCATCCTTTTTGTTATTTTATTTCCTACCTTCCCCAACTCTAAACCACAAAGTGGCATGATATATTTTGGAAAACACTGCATTCAAATTGACATCCTCAACCACCTCCCCTGTGATTTGTTAGGACAGCGTCCCAGCCTGGTCCTTGCAGATTTTGGCTGTATATCGCTTCCTCCCACCCCACTCCTTTATTCTGCCTTCTAGTGTGTCTCAATTTCTTCCCTTAATGTGGGCAGATACACTGTACTGGTCTTCTTGCAGTCTTCCATTCCCTATCCCAATGGCTCCCTACCCCAAATGCCAGGTATTCACCTCTTCCTTTCCCTACCTCATCTGCCAGGTGTTCCCCTCTTCCATCTCCAACCCCAACTGCCAGGTGTTCACCTCTTCCTTCCCCTACCCCAGCTGCCAAGTGTTCACCTCTTCCTTCCCCTACCCCAATTTATTTATTTATTTATTTTATCTGACATTTGTTTACCGGGGTGGTCTGACTGGGTCTACAGAACCTGTTTTCAGCAGAGGCCTGGGGAGAAAAGCTCAAATACAGTATAATTCAATACAATAAAGATTACATTAGAAATACTATACAAAAAATAAGTTAAAAGAACAAACTGCTACAAGATGTAATATATTACTACACATCTAAACAGTTCTATATAGCTAAAACATTACAGATGATAATAGTAACTCTCATCATACATGATGTAGAAATAGCAGCCAGAAAATTAGTGATGCAGACATATAGTGAGAGAGAGTTAAGATGAATGGAAGCAATAAAGCCTGAGCAGCAGCTTAAGGATATGGTATGGAAGTAGAAAAGGAGTTAGAAGAGCTTTAGGATCTTGCAGTCTTTGAGGGATTGAAATGTGAGAGAAGAGGAAGACCTGAGCATTAGGCAGGCTTTATGCAGGAGCAGAGCCATGTATTTTTGAGATGATTTTTAAAGAGGCTTTAAAATGGGTTATGCCCAGAATAAACCTGATAGCTAGAGGTAGTGAATTCCAATGTATAGAGACAGAGTATGAATACAGAGAGTGACCAGGTTTTCTTATGAGTTTTGAGATAGCTAAGAGATTTTTGTCTTCTGATCGTAGGGATAGATTTGGTGTGTAAGGTGTGAATAGACTGGCTAGTGCAGGGCAGGTAGTAGGCTTGAAAATAAGGTTGCGCAAGGTGGATAGCTGAATAAAGGCAAGTTGGTTGGGTAGTTCAAACCAGTTTAATTTTAGGAGTGGTTTATAATGGTGTGCGTAATATTTAGAGTTTGTGGCAAACTTTGCAACTTTGTTGCAGCACTATTCCAACTTGCTTAGGGTAGAATGTTGTATGTTAGCTAAGACAGGGGCACCATACAGAAGAGAGGGAAGTAAAAATGGTTTTGCAAGGGTAGTTTTGGTTGCTGCAGTAAAAGAAATGTTTGTTTCTATATAAGTCCCAGTTTTGATGAGTTTTCTTTATATTTTGCTGTATATGGGAGTCAAATGAAAGTTTATTGTCAATGATAACACCTAGAAGTTTGGTTTCCTGCACTATTTCTATGGTAGTGTTGTCAGATGCAAGGATGTTGAAATGATCGGTGACAAGGGAGGTGTTTTTGGGATGAAAGAGTACTAGTTTTGTCTTCTTTGTATTAAGAAAGAGTTGGGCATTTCTTAGTCAGGATTCAACTGCTGTAAAGGACTGTTGAGTTTTTGAGTAGTTCTGGTAGTGATTGAGCAATACAGATTATGGTGGAATCATCAGTATATTGAATGAGGGTGACAGGCAGTGTGAAGGTTGTTTGTGAAAATGTTGAAGAGTAGGGTCCTAGGATGGAGTCTTGGGGGACTCCAGTAGTGTTGTGGAGAAAGGGTGAGAGTTTGTTGGACCATTTCACTGCTTGTTTATGATCCTTGAGGTAGTTCTGAAACCATTTTACTGTGTTATGTGAGAAGCCTAAGTTAGGCAGTGTGTTCAAAAGTAAGGGGTGAGACACTGAGTCAAAGGCTTTGGAGAGATCAAGGAATACTGAGGCTGTATATCATCCTGCATCTCTCATTGTTACCGTTGTCTGTAAAAGATAATAGGGCTGTAGCTGTGCTGTGGATAGGTCAGAAGCCATGTTGGGTTTTGGTTAAAAGATTGTTTTGCAGTAGATATTGCATTACCTGCTGATGGATACCTCTCTCAAGAATTTTGGATATGGGTGACAAGATGGATACAGGATGGAAATTGGATGGATCAAAAGAGTTGCCATCTTTGTGGATGGGGGTGATGTGAGATTGTTTTCATATGGTAGGTACTTCTGATTCGGATAAAAACCTATTTATAAAGATACTGATTGGGTAGGCAACTGAGTTAGTAGCCAGTTTGAGGTAGTATGGGGGGAGATTGTCAGCTGAAGTAGAGCAGGGTTTTAGTTTTTGTAGCAGTTTCTTAATGGTGTCAGTGGGTATGGGCTGAAATGAGAATGGGGTTTGTATGACATTTTGTTGAGTAGGGGGGTTAGTAATGATAGGGTTAGAAGTAGTTGATGGCCTGGGGTTGGTGTCTGAATAGGTTGAAGGGTGGGGGGTCCAGCATTAGGGGTGTTAGCTAGTAGGTCTGAAATTGATTGTATGAAGTGCTTTTTTAAGTTTTCGGCTATTTGTGATGGAGGGGTATCAGGTGATAGGGTGTGCTCTCCATTTCTTCCAGGGTTAAGTACAGAAGACATGGAGTGCCAAAATTTACTGGAGTTGATTTTATGCTTGAGTTGAAGCTGGGAATAATATGACTTCTTATCTCTGTTGATTAGTTTTGTCATTTTGTTACGTAGTGTTTTGAAATTAACATGATTTTGTTCATTTTTGTTTTGTTTCCAGGTTGACCAGGCTAGGTCCCTTTGCTTCCTCAGGTGTTTACATTCCTTAGAGAGCCATGGTGCTTCATCAGGTGTTTACATTCCTTAGAAAGTCGTGGTGCTTAGTTCCTTTTGATTCTTTTCATATGAATGGGAGCTGGTGTATTAGGTATGTGAAGGAAGGTGTTATTAAAGTATAGTACAGTATCATTAAGGGGTAGTTATTTAAGGGATGTTCAATCAATTTCATGTACTAGATTGTTGAATTTATGCTGACAAAAATTAATCGAGTTCCTAAATGATTTTATAGTGTGTACTCTTAGTTGTTGGGAGTTTGTTTTAAGGGAGTAAGCCGGTAGATGATCTCTCAGGGAGCTAGGCAGTGTACCAAAAGAGGAGTAATTAGCAGTGTGGTATACTAGAATGCAGTCTAAGGTGAATTAGCAGGCAAGATCTTTGCTGTATCTTGTTGGAGCATTGATAAGCTGAGAAAAAACATACAGATTTATAGTTTGTGGGGGAGTCGGAAGCTATGGTTTGCCAATCTATATTTACATCTCCTTAGATTATTGTTTCAAGGTTTATTGTTTGGGATGTCCAGGATAAAATATTTTCCAACACTGGTATATTGTTACCTGGTAGGATATATATTAGTATTATGCAAAATTTGTTTGATATATCAAGGTTCAAAAAGGAGATTAGTACCTCAGCACTGGAAAAGATGGGTATATTACTGGTATAGGGTGTGATGTTGAGTGTAGAGGGATATAGAAGTGCTATCCCTCCCCTTTTTTTAGATCTATCTCTTCTGGTTATTGCAAAGTTTGGCGGTATTATTTCTGAGTCTTTTACATTGGGATGTAGCCATGTTTCAGTAAGGGCTAGTATGTCAGGTTTATTTTGATCAATCCAGGCATGCAGTGGGGCTATTTTATTACATATACTTCTAAGGTTCAGTGTAAGTATGTTTAAATCTTTGGGGTTACTCTTGTGGTTAGGATTAGAGGGTGGGCCAGGGTTAGGATGTATGTCTCCACATTTGAGTAGATAGGTAATGAGGAATGCATACCATGGGAAGTGTTTTTATTCCTATGTGAGGGTACTGGTGTCAAGTGTGGTTTCATAGGAAGCGAGGAGGCCAGTTTGTGGCTTGAATATAATGGGAGGGTATAGAGGAAAAGCTGAGAGGAGATACATGAGAAGCTGTGTTGTTTATTGGGGAGAGGGTTAGAGCAGGTTGTTGATGTGTATTGGTGTGGGGGGGGGTATACAAAGATATACCTGTAGTGAGGTTGAGAATTAAGAGTAACGAGGCTAGGCAAGCTAGGAGGAGCATGTCAACTGTGATAGTGGGTTTAAAACTAGTAAAAGTGGAATGTGTGTGTTTCAATGTAGTGCAGGTGTAAATAGAGATTGTTATCATGTGATATGTGTGCAGCTGAAGGTAAGGTTGGAATGCTTTGACTTCAGAGTAGGGTTTGATAATGTGGTTAGGTGTTTTACCTTGCACTTTGTAATAAGGATGGGTGGGGTTGATGTGATTGGTCAGTAGTAAAATTATGGTGCAATGCTAGTTTGTGTGTATAGTAGAAGATAAAGTGGTAAGCTTGGAGTGAATTTAAAATAGTTTGAGGTGGTGATTGTATAGTGATGGTAGAGTACAGTAAGATGCAAAAAAGTATAGCAGAGGGCGTGTGAGTTCAAGGGCATGGATGTAAAGGAGAGCAGATAAGTTTGGCTAAATAAAATAAATAAGTTGTGCATGAAATGTGGGTGTGGACAAGGTTGGGTTGTATGTAATTGGATCATAGGAATGAGGGGGAGTGGTTTGCTTAGGATAAGAGCAGAGGTGCTGGGGGAGGGTAGGATATGGGGGAAGGGCAGGGGAGCAGAGTGAGTGGAGTGAACAGAGTGGGAAGAACCCCCCAGATGGTTTACCACCATAAACAATCAGTGAGGTAGGATGTTCATGGATACAAAAGACATAAATACTTGTCTCGAGTCACACCATCTAATTTTATATTTATGGGCTTTTCAATGTCTTTCCAGAGATATGTTACACTGGTAAGAGGGAAATATGCTGAAGTGTTAATGTAGCTTCACCTTCAGCAGTAAAAAGGCCTATGAGTGTGTGTGAATGAGTGGGGGTGGGGATATCCTTCCAGCAGATTCAACACTACAAAACAATGCACACTAGACTTAACACATTAAGTTATTTGCATATTGCCTTACATAGATTTAACTTTATTTGTTGCTTGTGTACTTCTTGCCAACTGCAGGTGAAATTCAGCTGTGCAAGTTCTTTAGGTAGTGTGATATGATAAGTCTGACTACTGCTGCTGCTGAAGAAGGTATATGTGCTTGTTTCACCTTTTGTAGAGTGAAAGCAGCTGGATGGAGACACACACCAATTACCAGGTGTTCACCTCCTCCTTCCCCTACCCCAACTGCTAGATGTTACCTCTTCCTTCCACTGCCCCAACTGCCAGGTGTTCACCTCTTCCTTCCCCTACCACAACTGCCAGGTGTTCACCCTCATTTCCACCCTTTCTCTTCTCTGTCCTCACATTTGATGCATTTCCTTATGTAGATCCCTGCTTCAACTCCATCTGTCACTTTATATCATTCACAAAAGACCATCCATGCTCATAAGATCATAGGATCATAGGAGGTTACTAGGCTATTGGCCCTGAGGTCCTTATAAGCCTAGCCAAGAGTTTAGCACATGTCAACACTCAAACCTCTGTCCAGCAGGGACACGTGGAATCCCAGGGGTGTATTTTTTATTTCCCATCCGGTCATCCAGATTCCTCTTAAAGAGGGATAATGAGGTGCTCTACTTGACATGGAGAGGGATAATGAGGTGCTCTGCTTGACGTGGAGAGGGATAATGAGGTGCTCTGCTTAACATGGAGAGGGATAATGAGGTGCTCTGCTTGACGTGGAGAGGGATAATGAGGTGCTCTGCTTGACATGGAGAGGGATAATGAGGTACTCTGCTTGACATGGAGAGGGATAATGAGGTACTCTACTTGACATGGAGAGGGATAATGAGGTACTCTGCTTGACATGGAGAGGGATAATGAGGTGCTCTGCTTGACATGGAGAGGGATAATGAGGTGCTCTGCTTGACATGGAGAGGGATAATGAGGTGCTCTGCTTGACATGGATAGGGATAATGAGGTGCTCTGCTTGACGTGGATAGGGATAATGAGGTACTTTGCTTAACATGGAGAGGGAGTCGATTCCACAGTTGTGGGAGTCTCTGGGACACAAATCTGCCCCACTAACAAGTCCTATTGATGGCCAGACCAGGTTGAGTTCACGCTTTACTTGTGGATATGCAGTAGTCCCATCAAGACAGGGTCTGAGATTGCTTTATATGCCAAACAGAGGTCAACCCTGAGGAGTCTATATGAAACTGAATAGAGGGATAGGGCTTTTAGCCTATCTGTGTAGGGTAGATGTTTGAGGCCCTGGATTCTCCTGGTGAGGAACCTCTGTGGTCTTTCCAGCTGCTGCATGTGCTTTGCGAGGTACATGCCGAATGGGGCATTGTACTCAATAATTGGCCTTATAAGGGAAGAATACAGGGATGTTATGACCTATTTGTTCCTGGATGAGATACCCTTACTTATGAGGTGGGCCATGTAGAAAGCTTTCTGTACAATGGAAGCAACAATGGTCAAAAGTCAGGTTGCTATCAACCTAGGTGCCCAAATCCCTCACTACTAATTGTGTACTTAGGACATTGTTATTAATGTGATAATATGTGGGAATGTCACTCTCCCCAAAGGGGATGATGATGCATTTTTTGGCATTCAGCTTGAGGCCATGTTTCTGGCACCAGTCATTTGTTTGGGTGAGACCCTCTTGGAGGACATCCACATCACTTGATGAATTGATGAGTGCACCCCAGCTTGCAGTCGTCTGCAAACTTGGTCAGTCATAGCCCATTGGTTTTGGTCAGAACCTCAGAGAAGTATATCCCAAATAACAGAAGCCCCAATACTGATCCCTATGGTATGCCCCTCATTACGGGTGTACTGCTTGAGGTTACTTCCCCTATTTTGATTAGGTGGGTTCTATCAGTGAGCCAGTTTGCTACCCATCTGGTAACATATGGATTGATGCCTAGTTAAGAGAGTTTATCTACTGCACCTGAGTGGGGAATAGTGTTGAAGGCTTTGGCCAAGTCAAGGTAGGTAGTGTACAATGTCTTTCCCCTCATCCATGGCTGTAGAGACTGTCGCAAAGAAGTAGACCAGATTTAACAGACATGACCTCCCCTTGACAAACCCCAACTGTGTGGGGTTAAGTGTTTGGAGGTTGTCAATGTCCCTGTTAATGAGGTCCATGATAATCCATTCCATGGGCTTGCAGATCAGGTTAGTTAGGCTGATGGGTCTATAATTTCCCGGATCGGTGGACGCTCCACCTTTGTGTAAAGGGATGACAGTGGCTGTCCTCCACTCAGCTAGGACAAAGCCAGTATTCAGGCTTTGGTTGAATAGAGTGCCTAATGGTGCTGCAAGTTCATGCCTGAGTTCATGTAGGATGAAGCCAGGGATGTTATCGGGTCCCATGGAGGCCGTATTTTTTGCCTTTGAGAGGGCAGTGATTACCTGTTCCCTAGAGATAAGGGGTGAGGGTCAGGTACTGGGGATGTCCTGATTTACTGATGGGGGAACAGAGGGGAGATGTTTTCACTGAATCTGTCAGCCAGTATAGTGGCTATATCTACAGCATTTATGTATGTGGTGCCCTTGACCACCAGTTTTGAGCAGATCTAGGTGCGTCCTTTGAGATTTTGGACATATTTGAAGAAGGCCTTATGACTGTCTCTAGTAGATGTGGCCAATTTGGACTGGAAGTTGGGTTTAGAGGATTTCACTAGTGCTCTTATTTGCTTGTTCAGGCTAAAGAGAGATTTCTTCCAATTGGGCACCTGCTCCTTCTTGGTCCTGGACAGTATTTTTTCCTTTTGTTATATAGTTTATTTATTGCAGATGTCCACTAGACAGATTTACTCTTTCTTACAGAGGATGCCTTTGTCCTGTCAGGTATTCCTGATTCAATGCATCTATATAAATGCTCATATAGTACTTTGGTGTAGATTTGGACATTGGTGCCAGTTCCTACAGTGGAGGACGGGGCTGTGAAGCTGTTTATACCATCCGTCAGGAGGTTGTAATCAGCTTTGGAGAAGTTGTTTTGTTTGACCCTAGCTAGATGGGGGTCAGGACAGATGGTGACTTCAAAAGCGACTGCTTTATGCTCGGATCTTACCAGGGAGGATGATACTGTAAGGGTGGTGCAGTGATTACTCATGTTGGTTAATACCAAGTCTAAGATATTATCACTTCTTGTGGAGGTATTGACTAGCTGTTCCAAGATATTTGCATTGATAAAACCAAGGAATCTCTGGGCATTTGTGTAATGGCATGAGTAGTTTTTCCAGTCTATGGTTGGGTAATTAAAGTCACCTAGGATCAGGGTAAAAGGTTGAATCTTGATATATTTGAAGAGGTCCAGATAGGTGGAGTGGGCATCTTGAGTCTTGAATGCTTTTAACTGCAAACAAATCAGTTATATGATATACTCCTTGGCAGGAAATCAGAACAAACAAACAGATGCTTAACAAATGGAGAAACCTTTCAGTTAATACCTTTCACACAGTGAAACTAGCTAAAAAAGCTTTACAAACAGTGTGACAGTAACAAACGTGATTTAAAAGGTCCAGTATGGCAGACAATTTTAGTACAACCATGCAGATTAATTTATAGAAATAAAATACAGTATAAAGTATGCAGCAGGCAATAAAAAGTATAAATGCTATAAATGGGTAGAATAAGCAAAAACTAGTAAAAATAAGCAAAAAAAAAAAAAAAAAACAGGATACTTATTGTTATATATCACAGATCAGAGTTGTGGTCAGTGCCCCTCCTCCACTCAGCTCAGTGTGTATAGACAGAAATTCTCTCAAAGTTAGGTCTTAAATACCAGAAGGTACAACCTGAAATAACTTAAAAAAAAGCCCAAAAGAACCAATGAGTGCTTACTCCAAACCCTAGACCAGCCATCCTGTATCAGCCAGTAGCCAATCAACAACAGAACCCTCACTAAAGTGAAGGTAGGCTTCTGCTAAGCCAAGATGGCCTGAAACATGTGCTCAGAACCAAGAAATACTACAATTTACCTCTTTTATCAATTCCCCATATTTGTAATAGCAGCAATGATTACCCTCATCTCCAATATCACTGGCTGTAGCCTTTCCATCTTTCTGTGTGTGCGGCTTTATGTGAAAGCAGCTAAGATGGCAATGGAGGTACTGAACAAGAGGATGAAGGGATCTGATAAAGGAAGCTAAGGAAAGTGATAGTTTAGAAAAATTCATTTTGCCTTGGCAATACCAGGTAGATGTTGTAGAAAAGCAGTAATAAGCACAGATAAATGTAATTGGTTTTCAGAGGAAAAAAATCTAAAGCCGAACAAAACCTGTAAATGTGCTTTCCAGTAAAACATGCATCAAATTTTATAAAAATATAAACTATGTAAAGCTGTACAAATGTATTGCAGCTGTTTTTTTTCTGAAAAATGCATTAGAGCTTTAAAAATGAAATTAACTTCAAAATGACGCACACATAGAGGTGTTTTTTCTTCTAAGCTTTCCATTTCCTGTCAACAGAGTGTCTTACCTTCATGTGTGCATATTGCACATGAGTGAACAGCAATTATCCGAAAGGCAGTTTGCAAAGTTTGCAAACGCCGAATGGAAAAAGGTTTGAGTGTGCAATGAGCGAATGCACAGTGACATTCGCTCATTGCACATTCGACATTGTGGGGCGGATTGCACTATAGTGGGGATCGGAAAATGGTCCCTTTCCCCACTGTAGTGCAATTTCAGAGTTAGAATATTAAAGTAGGGGGGTGTGGGTGGTGCAATCCCCCCACATGGGGGGTGTAGGGGGGTTTGCCCTCTTGCTTTACACTTCATTAGATTTTTGTTTCAACATTAATGTTCGAAAATCAGTGAATCTGCTTTTCGATTTGGTGATTTTCGAACATTTCAAACTGTCGCTGTTTTCATTTTCGTGGTTACGATTCGCTCATATGAGCAATCGCACCACTGTGATTCGGCTTTGCAAAGGTAAATCCAACAGAGCATCTTGCAAAAATGGGATAGAATCACATATAAAGTCAAATGAAGTTTCAAATGGGAGGTTTTAATTTCAAAATGTGAATTTGAAATGAAATGGAAGAATCTAAAATGCTTTATTAGCTTGCAGAGGAAGAACTTGCCTCAGGATAAAGTACTGAGTGTAAAACTTCCGATGATGACTTTCTTTTCCAAGATTCCACTCTGAACATTCTTCAGGTGATATTAGTCATGTTTGGAGAATGACTGCTGAAAATTCAGTCAGTGTTTGTTTTCCTCATGAAGTAAGTTTAGACATCGCAGAGTGTAAAGAAAATGCTTGCTCACCAAAAGGACTCAGGTCATGTCTGAAGATTCTACCTATGAATCATTTACAACTGCTCAAATTTTCCAAAAAATAGTAGTAGTTAGATAACATAAAATCTTTAGCTGCTGTAAGAGTATTACTAGGTAGCAGTTAATGTTTCCTTAAATGCCATCTGACTATTTCAATCTTTTTATTTTGCTCTTCTCTGTTTAGAATTTCAGTCATTTAGTCTCCCCATTTTTAGACTCAGCAGTCCAAGTCACATCATTTTAAACTGTTACCAATTTCATCTCGTTTATGCCAGATATGAAAGCAAGAACCTGCTAGTCTGAATTCACTTTCTTAACATAAAGACAATCAAACTGTAGTATTGCTAATACTGAAAGTCGTTATATTTGTGTTTATGTATGCTAATAAGAAAAGCATTTTTTTAAGGTTCAGGCTTCTACTATGATATTGTGGAACAGAAATAATAAATTTAATAAATGAAAACATTTGCTCTACTCAGATTTCTTCCTGTTTAAATTAATATACAAGCCATTGTATTTGTTTACACATTTTTGCAATAAGACACATTTAGTCCTTACATAAATATACTGCTATTGAGGATGCTTTACTTTGAAAGTGAACATCTGAGATGTAGTGTTAAAACCATATCATAATAACTTGTCCTAGTGAAGACTGGCATTGTTTCTGCTTAATAGGATTGCACTGTTGCCATCAGTGAAACATTGACAGCTAGCCTCTTCTAGGATCATTCTGGTATGAGTCATTGCAGGAAAACATGAAGAGAGAAGAGACATTAAAATATCAAACACATATTACATATATCTTTGTAAAATAGATCACAACTGCAGTATCCACAGCATACCTGATTATGAAATACAGTGTAAAATGGTGGAAGAAAAGATCACCGCACTTTCAGTTTGTATGTCTTAGCACTGCAATGTTTATTAGGAATATGGATAGCTCAGGGCTTCTCAGAAGGGAGGCAGATGTTCTACACATAGAAATTCATCTTGACAAATGGGTGCGGAAATCCATTTGTAATATTGTCTGACAATCCAACAAACTATTCAATTGCAGTTTTTAACCTAAAACTGAAATGTTTCCAAATAGGATTTTCCCATTAGAGATCATTGGAAGACATTTATGGATTATCAATTAATAGAGATTATCAATCTAAACTACAGCTTTTTGCAGATGATATTTTACTAACTACAGGAGATTTAAACTATTTGACTGAAGAAATAGATAAGGAAATTGAAAAGTTTCAGGAAGTATTGCTGTTGAAATTAAATAATAAAACTGAAACTATAGTATTAAATAAATGACTAGCTAGAAGGTTTAAAGATAAAATGAGTATAATTGGGTAGGCAAAGACCTAAGCTATTTAGGAATAATTAGGAATAAAAATCTCTCAAGATGTGAGTAAGATTATTAATAATAATTTTTAAAAGTAATTGAAGAAGTGTTGCTTCTTATTAACAAAAACAAAGGAAATTTTTTTTACTTTTGAGGATAGGTTAGCATTTATTAAAATGATTATATTACCCAATATATATATACATATATATATATATATATATATATATATATATATATATATATATATATATATATATATATATACATATATATATATATGTATATATATATATATATATATATATATATAGGTCTATGTCAGATGATTGAGTTTTCAAAAACTCGAAATTTACACTGTCAAGACCATATGATGGAGTTTCCAAAAACACGAACATTAAAAAAAAATCCTCAAAAATACCCCACAAAAATCTACCTTTTTATGTTTTTGCGTGGGGGGCAATCACACCTGCACCCAACACTACCTGCAAATTATATATACTGACTCTGACATCACACTGCAGTGAAGAAAGGGGTAAATTTCCCAGTCTGCACTATACAGTGATCTCCATTCAAAATGTTTGGTTTTCAAAAACTCCATTATATGGTCTCTACCATATGAATTCAGAGGTTTTGAAAACTCAGTCAACTGATAGGGACATATATATATATATATATATATATATATATATATATATATATATATATATATATAGGTCTATGTCTTATGATCGAAATTTCAGAATATCGAACATAAGACACAGAAACACACGTGGAAGTACATAACATCGAACATGTACTTACACGAAGTACATAACATCGAAGTTGTACTTTCATGTAAGCCGTTCCCCTACCCTATCCTCCCCTACCCTAAAACTGAAATTAAAACCTTTACAAAATACACTTTTGCAGGGGGGCTTCACCCCCCACACCCCCTAATTAAATATACTAACTCTGAGATCACACTACAGTAGGGAAAAGAATGTAATTCCTTATCCCCACTGAAATGAGCTTCAGAGAACTGGCTTATGCAAAAGTACATATTCGATGTTATGTACTTCTCGTAAGTACATCTTCGATGTTATGTACTTTCGCCTAAGTATGTTTGTATGTCTTATGTTCGATATTCTGATATTTCGATTATAAGACATAGACCCATATGTATATATATATATATATATATATATATATATATATATATATATATTTCATTCAATATATATATATATATATATATATATATATATATATATATATATATATATATATATTTCATTCAATAACTTTAATACCTGGCAAAAATACTATTAAAGAAAATGGAAATAAAACATTAACTTCATATCCTAAAAGCAAAAAATTGCTTATAGAGATCATCTACGATTATGGGAGCATGCTGATAGCAGAATCTTATTCTATTGCTGTAAGTTTTAACTCTATTATACTCTGGATAGACTCAACTTACACTAATTAATGATAAATTAGAAATATATAATAATCCTTTCATCTGGTTAAAAAACACCTCAGCAGGAAATTAATTTCAATCTTTAGACTCTGCATATATGAAATCAATTGTTAAAACAGTTAAGAAATATGTTTTTAAAACTCCATTAATATCAAAATTTAAATTTTTGTGCTTTCCCATTGTACATACGTCTAGATTTAAGGAAACTCAAAACAATGTTAAAGTGAATTAAATAAAAAGTAACAGATTAGTATTATGGTCTGATAGCTTTGAAAAAGGAAAATCTAAGTCTCCACAATATTTTACAAAAGAATATAAGGTAGATTAATCTGCTATCCAGTTAATATTATCCATGAGTAAGAAATTAAATGAATTTGTGGATAATAAGAGTAATATGTACCTCTCAAAGCACATGCTGCAGCTGGAGACACCACAGATGTTCCTCACCAGGAGAATCCAGGGTTTCAAACATCTACCCTACACTGATAGGTTAAAAATCCTGTCCGTCTACTCAGTCTCATACAGACTCCTCAGAGGTGACCTTTGTGTGGCATACAAAGCAATCTCAAATATTACCTTGATGGGACTGCTACATATCCACAAGTCAAGCTACACTTAAGTAACCCACATGCATGATCTCAACCTGGACTGTGACATCAATAGGACTTGTTGGCAGGACAGATTTGTGTCACAGAGACTCCCCTTCTGTGGAATAGACTCCCCCTCCACATCAAGCAGAATACTTCATTATCCCTTTTTAAGCACAACCTGGATAACTGGTTGGGGAACAGAAAATACACCCCTGGGATTCCACATGTGTCCCTGCTGGACAGGACCATCGGGTGCTGACTTCTCAGAACATGGGCTAAATTCTTGGCTAGGCGTGAAACTTCCTATGATCCTAAGAGGAACAGAACACTCTTCCCCCATTATATGAATATATGAATGCTGTTATCTAAGGTAGATTGACATACAATTTAAGCTTGTCCAGCTATATAAGTTAATTATACATACTACAACAACTACTAATAATAATAATTTTGATACAAAATTCTGGAAATTTTTAGGTAGTAGTGGACTGACTGTCTCAAGAGATGATAAGAATAAAACTTTGTTGCTTAAATCAGTTAATGAAACTTCTTCAAGTTTATACTGGAAAGGTTTTAAATTGAAATATATACATAGAATGTTTGTTATTCCCTATAAAATCTCTAAATTTAGTAAAATTTCTTCTTTAGTTTGTTGGAGATGTAGTAAAGATGTAAAAGCTGATTGGATACACATGTTTATGGAGTGAGATAAATTAAATTTATATTGGGAAGAGATAAGTATGTTTTTAAGGGGCTATGTTCTGGTAATTGTTCTTTAACTGGATCAGTAATACTAATGAATGTTCCACTTCTTGTATTTGTAAAGGCCAAAGAGCAAAAAATGTTTAGGCCTCTCTTGGCAGTTGCTAGAAAAGATATTACAAAAAACTGGAAATAGAACTCAGTTCCTACGTTCAAAGAAGTTTTTTTTTTAATTTAACAGCAATACTATGTACAACTGCAAAGGAAGTGATCAGAATAAGATCTATAAACCATAGTAAGATGTTTAATGGTTGGGATAAACCTGAAAGGTTGCTATTGAGAAAACTGGCAAAGGAACCAAGGTATTGGAAGCAATAACTAGATAAGGAAAGATGACAGAATGGGAAGATGCCAAGAAATGGACTGCAGGGTAGAGATTGCCTTCCCTATCAGGGATTCATATTAGAGTATAGGCAAAGAGAAAGAAATAGGGGGGTTCTAAATGAAAGACCTGTACTGGTCGAGTTTTTAATAGAATCTAGAACAGAAGCTGCCATTAAAAAAGGAATAATTAATAGAGTATATAGCATGAAAACTATAAGAATCAATCAGAGAAGGTTAGAAAGGATTTGGAACAGAGATTGTATAAGCAATTCACAAAGAAACAATGGGAGGATATATGTATGTCTCCCAAATATGCAACAAAATCTAGAAGATTTAGGATTTTTGCCTGGAAATGTTTACATAGATATTTTTATACTCCAAGCAGACTCCAGAGATTTTTTTCCTAAGGCAGACAGTAATTGGTGGTGTGAAGAGGAAGAAAGAGGTAATTGGGAACATATTTTCTGGGAGTGTGGTGAGTTGGAGAACTTTAAGGATTCCCTCTGGAATACACTGTTGGAGATGCTGGATGGGCAGATTGGTCTGATGAGAGAGATGATTTTTCTGAGCTATGATTCATAGAGTTGGAATTGCCTAGACATGGTAAGGCCTTGCTGTGTCCAATAATGGTGGCTGCCAAAAAAGCAATTACTAGACAATGGAAATCAAAATCTAAACCAACTATAATGGAAGTAGTGAATACAATTACATAGATAAAACAAATGGAACTGAGATCTTTAGAAAAGGGTAGGAGCAAACTACATAGGAAAAGGTGGGAATTGTGGGAACAATACATACAAGGGAGGAATGAGGTCCAAAAGTCAACAGGACTTAAATGAGCTATATACAGTTTGAGTAACAAAGACTGGGTAGCTTATAAGCGATGTATAATGTTTGCAGCTGGTAGTGTGTTAGTATGGTTTGTGATGTAAAATGTTTGCAACTAGGATTGTGTTTATGTGGTTTGTTTTCATTTATATAACGGTATGACTGCCTATGTAGTAAGTGATGGCTTAATAAAGATGTTTCTTGTTTATAAAAAGGCAGGAATTGAATAATTTATGTATTATTGCTTAGGTTGTATGATATATAGCAATGCATATAAAGTATGTTTGTTATGTTAATATAGTTTGATAACTTTTATATGGATGTAAATTTGCCTGTGTCACAAGTGATAATTCAATAAAGGTGTTTGAAAAAAAAAAACAACTGTTGCCATTGAAATACCAAGATTCTTAATGTGTTACTTGTATAAGATTACTTTGATACTTCAATATATTCTTATCATTATATAAGAATATATGACATTGAATTTCTTCCTCTCTGCGTATATATATATATATATATATATATATATATATATATATATATATTGTAGATATGTTACATTGATAAAAATGTTTTTAAAAAAAGAAAGAATATTGGAAGAAATAGATGCCATCATGCTAAGTCAAAGCAGAATACATAAAAAAATCTTGAAATTAAATCTCAGAGGCTTATGCAATCTAGAGATTTGTATATGTCAGAGTCTTTGTACATCTAACTAAAATAAAACAATCTATAATACAAAACTGTTTTATTTAATAAGAAATAGTCCAAACCTGTTAGGTTTCAGGCAAGGACAACTTCATCAAAAAAAAAAAAGCAGTTAAAATCTTTTTGAAAAGACATGCAATTATTTTATATAAAATGTCCATAAAACATTTTATATATAGAGTTATACGTTCTTCCTAAAAGATGTTTATATTGTACTTATATCTAAAATATATGTAATGCAGGGAGTGTGCTGAGTACGCTCCAGTATTCAGAAAAATCCAAACCAGTTATGTGCCAGAATGGCGTGTGACCTGATCTTAACAACTGTTAAGCATCCGCTGCTTAAGTTATCAAGGGCAGGTCTAGCACTAGGCAATAAAATCTGCCAGTACTGATCAGCAAATGACAGCAGGAGAACAAAAGATTTATTTCTGCCTGCTGTCTGTAATGGTAACATACTCACAGCTTCCTCAAGCAAACTTAGTTGTTAGAATAACAGGATGTGTTAGTATCTATTTATTGAAGGATACAAACATGAAACTCAAATGTATGCCATTATTTAATGACTTCAGGCCACAATGGTTTGTTCGAAAACCACATATTTTATGAGGGACAAATTGAAAATATGAAGCAATAATCTGGATGTCCTGCAAAAATCTAGAAAGTTGAGAGATATGGAGGTAAGTGTAAATATAATGGACTGTGTTACACTACCTCTCTGACAGTGCTTGCTAAGTGTTTTTTGGCTTTGAAAGCCAGGAAAACCCTTTGTAATTTTTTTCCCTTGCAAGTAGTAGTACATGAAGTAGATAAAGCTCCATGCACTACAAAGAACGATTGTCACTGATTATAACCTTAAATTCTGTGTTCTTGACATGGATGCCAAGATTCACATTGAGAGCATCACTCTCAAGTTAATTTATTGGCATCCATGTTGAGAACACATAATAAACAGGTTATGATTGGTGGACCAATCACAATCCTCTTATGTTCTGAACATGTATGGCATAAACAAAATATTCACACTTCCACCTCTATTTATTTACCCATTTTAAATGGAGACTATGATTATCTGAACACTTTTCCTCAAACTCTTTATGAGTCTGGCTTTCCACACCAGTTTACCACATAATGTAAAAGAATTTATGCCATCCTCATAAGTTCTGATCAATGCATGATACGGCAAAATGGCATGTAGTCATCCACAAGTGGTTGAATATCTTACCTAGTCAGTGATCATTCAAGACAATGACAACAGGAACACTGAAAGTAAAATATGGCTGAGTGGCACCAGAGAGTGGCTATAAAAGATGTTTTCAGCTAATACCAGTGATCTGCTTGTTGGTGTAGTGGTAACAGATGCAGGAATCCATTGTCAGTGGATCAGATCCTGCCAAAGTTATTTTATTTACTTTTTATTTAGTTTTTGCCATCATGTGAAACTACAACCTCATTTGATAAAATGATTGCAGGGGTGGGACTCTGCTGAGACACTGTGCTGCTTGCTGTTGTTACATACATTTATGTCCAAAAAATGTATATATAGCTCTAGCAGCTTACAGCAGATCATTTCAAGTAATTCCAAAGCCAGATAAAAGTCCATAAAATGTTTTATTATAACAAAACACAAGTAAGCACTTTCACAAACAATACATTAGCTTCATCAGACCTTTACAATAAAACATATATACACGACACCATTTAAATGCATCCTTCATTTAAAACTGACCAATCACCTATTTTCTTCATGTCATATGGCATCAAGCTTACCTATTAACCCTATAACTGCTTTAATAAAATTTAAATAGATAAATAAATACGTTCCTAACATATCTATTTGTGAAACAATTGCTACAGAACCAAAATATATAACGGGTATAGTGTGTAATGTAATAAATGTACTCAAAATCTGCTTACCTATGTTTTGTTATATTAAAATGTTTTATTGACTTTTATCTGGCTTTGGAATCACTATATATATATATATATATATATATATATATATATATATATATATATACATTTTTTGGACTTTAACTTGGTGCTATATTCTTCAACAGCATCCTTCTGTGTGGATTTTTATATTTTATTTCGTTTTACATACATTTATGTATTCATTTCATTTATTTTATTATTTTTATTCTAGTTGGTGGTCAGGTGCTTATTTCTGTCTGTATTTATTTCCATTTTTACTTACCACTACCTTGATGTTCTTATTTAAGGCCACCATAATGTTCCATAGTTATTACCTTGAAGAGTCAGTGACTAGGGCATTTGCCTACTTGTACATAACTACATACTGTTCGATGGACCATGCATCAGTCAGAAGTTAGGTCACCATCTGTGACAGTTTTGCACAATGCAATCAAATCCAGTTGTTATAATGCACAACTTAAAAGACGCTTTATGCAATGACTCATTTAAAAATAATACCTTTGATGCTTTTATTAATGCCATGAATGTGTCTTTAAATTATAGCACTTAAGCATCAACATAATAAGTATTAAGGTTCAACACCTTAATAGTATTAAATAGAATTAAATTAATTTCTTATAGTAGGTGTTCAGCTCATCACTGGTATCAGTCAAAACTATTAGCAGAATTTGTAATATTTTCTGCCTAAACGAATAAGTTAGGGTCCATTGTAACTTAAATTCAGCTTTAGTAGCAATAGTGACAGCTCAAAGACCCATGTGAATAACAGCAACTAATCTGCTACTAAAACAGTGCTGTTACCTTTAGTTTATACCTCAAAAGCAACTAGGTGAGGTATTAGTAAATTGATCTTATTATGAATATGTTTGAATGAAAAAGTAATTCCTAATTTATGCAGTCAGTATCAGTGTGCTTATATACTATTTATTTTTGTCAGGAATAAATAGCTTTGTGGACCTAGCAATTTTAAGCTCAAAGGTACTGTATGTTACTGTCAGTTCAGTTCAATAATTCTGCTATTGCAGTCATAATATTTATTTGAGTAATACTTTCTTCTAGTAGTATGATAAATAAATATATTTTAAAGTCTGATGCTTCTGTGTACCTTATAGCAATAATAAAGCATTAAATGGTCACCTAGCCTCACCATCTCCTACTTACCCCCCCCCCAATCAATGATGTTGAAACTGTATGCATGTCCCTTGAACTAAACCTCTGCAAATCTATATCTACCACTGGCAGCTATACTCTCCCTGGTAATAATATCAGTACAACAGAAGAATTCTTATCCTGGATCATTTCCAATATTTCCCATGAGAAACTAATCTTAGGCAATTTTAACATTGACTTTAATTCCATACATTGTTACACAACTTCCAATGCTTCAACCTTTATGTTCTTAGTTAATCAGCTCTCCCACCCATTATTCTAACAATTTGAATAAAGGCACCACCATTGACTGGATACACACCCCTTCTCCCAGTTCTACCTTTAGCACACTATCTAAAGCCCTAAGTGACCACTTCTTTCACCTTTCTAATCAGGCCACATCACAAAATACCCCAAAATCATCACATAAATGAAGTGTGCAACCTCACCCATTTTCAAGTAAGTACATTTATCACTAGCATAAAACTCTGCAAGTGGAACCACCTATTACACATACCTCTAGGTGACACCATCAGTGATTTACACAAAACTTTCCTAGGCATCCTAAATGACCTTGCCCCACTTAGCAAGAAATATATTAAGTCCATTCCTGCCCCATGACTAGCCAAAAATACAAAGTTTGTCATGAATCAGAGAGATGAAGCCTGAAAAACCTGGAACAAAAATAAACAATCTAATCTACAAACCTTTAGATACCTCAGAAATCAATCTATATATCTTATCCAAGCTGACAGGAAAAAATACTACTCTAACATACAAACTCTTAACCTCAAAAACCCTAAAACCCTTTGGACTACCATAAACCAGCTACTACATCCAAGCCAATCCACCCAACCCGACCCCAAAATAAGCAACTCCACTAACACTGAACCTACTGCCAACTCTCACTTCATACAATCCATTACATCCTTAATAAATATACTCTCCTTACTCACCAACCATTCACTGATACTAACTCCAAAACCAACACCTTCTCTTTCCAACCTGTGCCTACTTCCCATCATAAAAAACTCCTACTCAAACTAAAACCAACCTCCTTTGCCCCATATAATCTTCCTGCTATCGAGTTTCCATCCTCATCAACCACTCTATCCCTGAGTCTTATGTCTCAGTACTATGAAAAAAAAAATTATACATTACCCCTACACAAAGAAGTAACTCTGTAGAACTAATTAACTTTCATCCCATATTATACAACGACCCCCATTAATATTCCAAAACGTGCATGCTGATTGGTCAGCGTGCACGTTGTAAATCAGACTTATACTAATGGAAAAAGGTCTGGTCGCCCAGACTTTTTCCATTAGTATAAGTCTTTTTTTACAGCAACGGAGAATGCAAGATCTCCGTTGCTTTTTAGACACTGTCTCGCTATGTTAAAGGAGTTTAACATAGTGAGACAGCTTTAAAAAAAGCAACGGAGATTCTCCGTTGCTTTTTTTAAAGCTGTCTCATTATGTTAAACTCCTTTAACATAGCAAGACACTTTGTAAAAAGCAACAGAGATCTTGCTTTCTCCGTTGCTTCCACCCACAGCTCTGATGTACTGCGTAAGCATACGCATGCGCAGTACATCAGAACTGCCGCAGAATACCAGACAGCTGCAGAAGGGCTGCAAGGATGCATTATACAATGCCATTATTTAAGAAAAGTAAGTTTTTTTTTCTTAAATAATGTCATTGTATAATAGAAATAACCCACTTCTGGCTATGGGTAATGCTGGATTTATCCACAGTTGTCTTTGTTTGGCCACTCGGGCTTTGCCCTCGTGACCAAACCACCACAACCATGGGTAAATCCAGCCTTACCCACACCCAGGCTTGGGTTATTGCTATAGCCATACACTCTCCCTTGTCTAAATACTTCAAAATTGCATACAGTAACAACTTAGCCTGTACATGCCAACAACCTTCTGTCCTCCAGTCAACATGGGTTTTGTTCCAACTACATCACTACTATGGCCCTGCTAAATTTCAGTCACACAATTAACTTACATAGAAATAATGGACACATTGTATCAGCCCTCTTTCTTGATCTTTCCAAAGCCTTTGACACTGTTTCACATCCATTACTACTAAGCAAACTTGCTAATGTAGGCTTAATTAACCCCTGCATGTTCTGGTTCCAAACCTACCTCTCCTGTCAATAAAAAGCTGTCAAACGGCAAAACCAATTTTCATCCTTTCTACCTGTAATTACTGGCATCCCTCAAGGCTAGGCCCCATACTTTCCAAATTTTTCTTAATGAACTCTCACAACACACCACATCTGCCTCAGTGGTCTAGTATGCAGGGTTCCTATCATGTAGTCGAACTTTTACAACTTCGAACCTCATATGGTCGAGACCATAAGTTCGAATTTGCAAAAGTTTGAGCGTTTCAATGGAAATCTCCATAAGCGAAGGTTTCCATTTTGTTCAATGGGGTGTGATCTCGGAGTTGGTATACTTAAGTAGCGGGGGGTGTGGGGGATGCAGGGGGGCTTGCCCCCTGCTTAAAACAGTTTATTTTGTTTTCCGTAGTTTTTTTATCCATAGTTGAAGTTTTGTAACTTCAAGCATAATGGTTCGAACATTACGTGTTCGAAGTTATAAGATTTTGACTATGTGATATAGACCCTAGTATGCAGATGGCTTCACCTTAATTTGCTGTTGTAACAACCTTGCCAAACTTCAACTAATTACACAGATATTGTTCACAGCAGTCAAATCTTGGTAAGCTAAGTCGCAGCTACATCTTAACTCTAACAAAAATAAACTCATCTTGCTTATACCTAAAAACTCAATACCCCCCAAAATCATCCTTTTACCGTATTTCTTCTAACACTACTACTAAACTTGTCCCCAACACCAAACTGCTGGGTATTTACATTGATAAAAATGTGAAATTTAATTATCATATTCAAAATATGGCAAAAAACACTAAAATCTTGCCAACCTTTACAGAATTAAACCAAACCTCACAGACAATGCAAGAAAACAGGTCTATATTAAATAAGCAAATGTTTAAAAAGGCGAACGCTTATTCATCGACCCTAGTTCAGCAAATGCTGAAAATGCCGAACACTCAGAAGCATCGCTGTACCACAAATGTCGATGTCAGGGTCTGTGCTCCCTACACCCCGCTACTTAAATATACCAACTCTGAGATCGCATCACAGTGGAGGAAATGACAAACTCCTGAAACCGGCTCAGTGATTTCTTTCCCAGAGAAGAAATTTGCTGTTCCAGGTGTTCAGGATCTTCAGCGTTCGCTGAACTAGGGTCGATGAATCAGTGTTCACTTTTTTAAGCATTTGCTGATTCAATATAGACCCAAGAAAACACCTAGCATCTATTCTCCTCTATTCTGCAACAATATTTACAAATCTACCAACCACTCAACTATCCAAACTAGAACAATGTTACAACAAAATAGTTAAATTTGCTGCTAACCACCTATACCATACCCATCAGTGTCTACTTCTCAGGGCATTTAACTGGCTAGAGTTATCCCATTTGTTAGCATATTGCCAGCTAATATTCCAACAAAAACTTATACATCCCTAACTACACTCATCCAACTATATTCACCACTGAAATCATTTCAATCCACTAATAAACTCCCACTAGCCACCTCTAAATTTAACAGTTCTGTAAATGTACTTTTTTCTAATTTCCATGCCAAAGCTTGGAACTCTTCTCCACTCTCTATTATACTAGGAGAAAACCACAAAATCTTCAAGACTCTAATAAAATCTTA
The DNA here is from genome assembly GCF_019279795.1 of Protopterus annectens. Taxonomy (NCBI): domain Eukaryota; kingdom Metazoa; phylum Chordata; order Ceratodontiformes; family Protopteridae; genus Protopterus; species Protopterus annectens. The sequence goes on along the minus strand of NC_056748.1, from coordinate 993,620,505 downwards.
CGTGGACAAATCTTGGATCTGCCTTTGCTCTTCTCCTGGATAGCAATCTAATAACTCTGCCTCTGCTGCCATCTTCCTTCTCCCGTATCTCCCATAATTATACCTAACTTAAGTCATAACCCAGGCTCTAGTTAAACATCTCTCCAGTATGCAGGCACTTCCTCAATATCTACTCTTTGCCCTTTTCTCTTCCTGTCTTAATCTTTCCCTTTCCATCCAAATCTATATTGCATCTGCTTTATATACCACTTACTTTTAATCAAACTATCAAACTAATGTATTGCACTATAAATGCATTATCCCTATATCAACTTTTACCTGTATTACCGTCGCCCTTAATTATTACTGGATTCTCCTATATATTCTATTAGTCCAGGTAAAATAATCAATGTTGTTATTTACATATACTGTCTCTAGTAAAATGATCAAGCTCTGTCACGTATGTATATGTATACAGTCTCTTAATGTTTACCTGTAAATAAAATGTGGAGCTTTTCTCCTCGGCCTACAATGAAAAGAGGTTTTGCACCCAGTCAGACTTTCCTGTTCACAAATGCAATAAATAAATAATTATTTAAAAGGACAAGTTCTGTTAAATTAAATTATGAAAACTTCAAATTTCAAATTGAATATTTTATTTATGTCATATATGTTCATAACATATATTTGAGCTATAAATAAAATATAAACATTTCTATATTTTAAATATTTCTTCCAGTTACAATCTGTTTCAAATTTTCTGTGTCTACTTTTGTGGTCACTCAAATATTCAAATTGTATTTTTTGTATGTGGTCTACTTTATAGTTGTATCTGCTAAGGGCCTGATTACAAAAGACTTCCTCTCAGTGTACCACTTACACTGAGAGCAGACCAAGAGCAGGTGTTTTAGAATCAGGTCCACATAGTAAGCCCATTTATAGATAGACCTTAGACTGAAGTAAGTCACTTACACTGAGAGCAACTCATTTGGAATATGGCCCTATACCTCTTACAGAAACAAGGTACATTAACTTTTATAACACTACAAAAATAGTTTATCTCTTTCCTTATTTATGCATTTTTTACATATATTAAATGTTGGGAAGGTATCTTTTGAATAACCTCAGTTTTAATAACCAGTTTTTCTCCAAATTAATATTTTTTTGTTATTTCAGAACGTGTATTTTTATGTGAAGAGGTTGAAAGGTCAAATAATGAATGTGCGATGGGAATTTGCTTTATTAAAATATTTCACTCTAATTTTTTTCTTTGAAATATCTCTGAATCCAAAAGTTCCATTCTTTCTTATGCCTAAATGAAATTTAAAAGTGGTTCAAAATAATTGTGAACATATCCCGTTGGCTCACAAGTACTGTTTCACATCTGAGCAACACAAAATTATTATCAGTGAGCAGTTATACAGTAACTTTCTATTAAACATATACCTATCACTGGTAAACACATGCAACTCCTCTAAATACACTATGATATCAGCAGACTTAGGAGCCTTGCTGTGTCTTTCATTAAAAAACTGCTTTGAAAACAAAATAAATTATAATCAGATATAAATATAGTCAAAAAATGAAAAGTTATCATTGTCAGACATAATATAATTGTAATTTCTAAAAATCATGATGAATATTTGAAGTAAAATAAGTAACATTTTTAAAAATATTTAATTATTTTATCTGATGAAGGGCTCATTTGCCTGAGAACCCATAACTGTGAACAGTTTCTATCATAAATAGATTTTTTTCAGTTACACAGTGTATGCATTTACCATTTTTGTTTTATTATATATTTAGTTATAACACAAAACCTAGTTCATTTTTCTAGCCATAACTGTGAACAGTTTCTTTCATAAATAGATTTTTTCAGTTGCACAGTGTATGCATTTACCATTTTTGTTTTATTATATATTTAGTTATAACACAAAACCTAGTTCATTTTTCTAGCCACATATCACTGCTGCAGTTTTGTCTACAACTTGTAGCATTAATGACATATACCAATTATGCAATAATGGTTCATTGCCATTCAAAAACACCCAATCAGTATGCCCAGTGTAAATTGAGCATATACCAATAGAAAAAAATCCAGCCACTGATGTGCCATTGAACAGCCAATCATTTCTATTGGGCCAATCATTTCTAGGGCAAAGCAGAATACAAGGAAATAATCATGTATGTTCTAAAAAACTAAAGAAAGTGAAACATACATGATTTTCCTTGCATTTCTATGCTGTTCCTCATAAATTGTTGTCAGACTCTCATACCTCTCAACTATCCAGAGTTTCAGAGAATGTCCAGAATTTTGACTTTCTAAGAAGAGGAATAAAATCTGTCCCTAATTTTGGACCTTTGTTTCCCACATTATATTGGGCTTTGTCTAGGAGGTTTATTGCATTCAGATCCCATAATGGCAGGGAGAGGAAATTAAAACAAAAAACAAAAACAAAACAAACAAACAAAAAAAACAGCAACAGAGAATTGCTGTTCCTGCAAAGCACTGCTGTAAACAGTATGCATGGGAACATAAGTCCCATGCACATGCTCAACATATCTGCAAACATGGAAGAACACTACAGCACTACTATACAAAAACATTATTTAAGAAACATAAGCAATTTCTTTCTTAAATAATGTCACTGTATAGTAGTAATAACTTATGACTGGCTGTAGGTATCACAGCATTAACTGACAGTGTATTTCCATTCTGAGGCGGTATTTTGTGCTGCATTTAACAATGGATAGTATGGTTGCATTGCCTCTTTTTCAAATGTTAAATGATTCTTTCATATGAGTGAACTCTATTCATGCTTTATAACCTGTTGTCTATGCAGAGCTTTACTCATGTTATTAGAACATGATACACTTCAAGTCTACATTGTGTTAATTAAACTTTAGTGTGGTATCATGTAAAGATACCTTGCTATACTATATGTGCTGCAAGTAAATGAACATTATATTTGTACATACATTGTACTACCAAAGTACTACTTTGTACACTTTATCTACTTATAAACTATGTATATATTGTTAGAATGACTAAAATTGTCTAGAATGGTATAGAATTGTCCAGATGTGTAGTATATCCTGTAACCTAGCTTACATTCTGTCATCTTATTTCTGTATAGTATTCCACATGTCTCTTGTATTGTTTTTTTTTTGGACTATAATGTATTTGCATTGCACTGTATGTAGAGCTTTCCCCCTAGTCCTTCACTAAAAAATGGGTTCTGTTGACCCAGACGGACCACCCCACTAAACAAATGTCAAATAAATAAATAAATAAAGTAAATAAATAAATATTTAGAAGAACAAACCCACTGATGTTCTGAGTGATAAACTACTTTATCCATGCTAGGTGTTAGTTTGTGCAATTATAATTTGGTAATAAATAAAGTGTATTTTACATATACAGTAATATCTCATTTGATCACCTAGGATTCATGTTTAATGGACCATTTATGAGAGCTCTGTTTTGTTGTACACTCATTTCAATTGCATTTGAATAGGCTATGTTTATTGGCCTTTTCTTGATTATATCATTGGTTATCCATTTGAACAAATCTACTCATAGCTCTCAGCTGTCTCGATTTTTGCCTCACTTTTTTGGTCTGTTCCTCATAAAACTTGTGGCTTTCTGGAAAATGATTGATGATTGAGGCACCTAAATAATAATTTTAATTTCAGACTTCATATCTTTCAGAAAATGCATCCTAACACAAATTGTGTAATTTTAGAAACTTTCTAGGTTTATAAAAGCAATATTTAAAATATGGCCCTATTTTTGCCTTTTCTTCTCAATATTTTAGGCTTTGTCAGGATTTCTTCCACTAAGAGGTTGAAAGGCATGGCTCTACTATATTTCTTTAACATGTTGTTTTAACCATAAATTGGTACCTTATAGGCTCTATTAATGAAAATGACTTCAAAAGAATTCTATAGTTCCTTCTTTTTTAGCAACAATTCCTTGAGTTTCTTCTAAATCAGAAGTTAAGCTGGCATGTCCCAGGTTTTGAACCTCCATCCTACTTCAACTCTTGTGAAAAGTAATCACATTTATCCTTCAACATTTTTAAAAATATTACACTGTCCCCATGATACATTAAAAATATTACTTAGTGGCACTGCCTGACCACCTCGCTTATTAATAAGAATTTTAGGCCGAATGCATTCAGTTCACATTGCCTTGCCCATATTTATTGTTTGTAGTTCTTCCTCCCCTGAAAGACCTTGGATTAAATTATTTAATACCAGTGAATACATGGGCTGAATTTGATTAATTTTCCTTCTCTTCCTTTACAAAGTACTGGATACCTCTTTGTACCTATTAGTCCTGCCCTTTTGTCATCCTCGTCCAGTCTCTGCTGTCTCATTTTAACCATCCCTGTCTCTCATTTTACAGTCTTAAATTGTTTATTTATGTAAAATGTTTGTTCTTTCATTTAGTCTGAAATGGCTCTGTTTTCTTTAAATCTGAACTTTCATTTTTCCAACTTACACCACTACTTTGTTCACCTTTAAATGGTGTTACTGTCTGTTATCCTTCATGTTTGTATATGTTTTCTAACTGCTGTATATTTTCACTTTACCCTTTTTAATCTGTTATGTATTATATCTGAACATCAATTATATAATTAGATACCTAAGTGCATTCCAGTCTTGCTCTGATTTTCAATTTACACAACCTCTGTAGAAAAAGTCTATTTCTGGTGCACTATCATAGTTTCTGTTATACAGTATTAATCAAGCAATTTTCAACTATGTTTCAGATATAAATCCTTATTCAATCATACACTCACTAAATGAATGAGATTCACTAATGTCATAGGTTCATAGGTAGGTACTAGGCCATTGGCCCTAGGGCCTATATAAGCCTAGCCAAAAAATGTACCCTGGCTTTCGCCACCCAAGAAAATTATTTCCCTGTGCCCCTGTTGAGCAGAGCCACAGAAGTGATCCCTGGGGTGAATTTCCCATTTCCCATCCAATCAAGATTTTTCTTGAAGAGTGCTAATGAGGAGCTCTGTTTGACATAGATAGGCAGTCTGTTCCAGAGTATGGGAAGTCTCTGGGACAGGAATCTATCCCTCCAGCATGTTCTGTTTATTGTGGTGACAAGGTTTCGGTCCCTAGAGCATGTAGCTCGGATGGATTGGGATTTCTTTAAGTGGAGCATGTCCAACAGCTCTGGGTTTGACATAGCTTTGTATGTTAGGCAGAGATCGCCCCTGAGTAGGCGATATGCAATGGAGTAAAGCTGTCGTTTTTTGAGATGGTCTGCGTAGGGCATCTGTTTGAGGCCAGTAATCCTCTTTGTGAAGTATTTCTGTGGTCTTTCCAGTTGTTGTAGATGTCTTGTGAGGTACACACCAAAAGGGGTGTTGTACTCTATAATGGGTCTAATGAGTGATGAGTAGAGGGGAACAATGACCTCTTTTTTTCTGGATGAGAATTCTTTCGTGATGAGATGAGCCACGTAGAAGGATTTCCTGACCACTGTGGCGATGTGATTATCAAAGGAGAGACTATTGTCCACCTGTGTCCCAAGGTCTCTTATCACATTTTCGGCATTAAATAGACTATCAGCTATGTGGTAGTTCATGGGTACAGAGTTTTTACCAAAGGGGATGACAATACACTTTTTGGCATTGAGCTTCAGGCCATGGCTTTGACACCAGGTATCTGTCTCAGTGAGGCCCTTTTGTATTTTGTCCACATCGTTAGGAGTTTCGATTATGGCTCCTAGTTGCAGTCATCTGCAAACTTTGTTAGCCAAAGACCTTCTGTGTTAGCCTGCACTTCAGAGAAGTAGACAATTAGAAAAATGTGAAACACAAACATATCTACACCCTGCAAATACAACATAACTGTTACGAAGAACACACAGGAAAAAAAAACATTCTTTCCATAGGTGTACTATGAATAATGCATTCATTTAATCAACAATTAATTATTTGACTCCAAAACAATTAAAACATTGGCAGGCCACTATTCAAAACACTGACACTGCCAAGATTGCAGAACATTTTTCTGTCACTGCACTCCTTGATGTGGGGGCAATTCCCCACAACCCAAACTATATGCATATATATATATATATATATATATATATATATATATATATATATATATATATATATATATGTGTGTGTGTGTGTGTGTGTGTGTGTGTGTGTGTGTGTTTGTGTGTGTGTGCGTGTGTGTGTGTGTGTGTGTGTGTGTGTGTGTGTGTGTGTGTGTGTGTGTGTGTGTGTGTGTGTGCGTGTGTGTGAGAGAGAGAGAGAGACCTTCAACATCAAACACATTTCGATAAGAGGGAGAAAGGGCTAAAATTGCAACAGTTAATTCCTCTCTCTTATCACTCAAACTGCCATTAAAGGATGCTGTCGACCTTCCAGTTTCATCAGACAGTATCAGTATACTCCTTCAATACCAGTATACTCCATCAATGCCAGTACACTCTGTCAACACCAGTATACTCCATCAAATGCCCTCTGTCATTTCAAGCTTGCTGGTAGTAACTCAGTGATACTCTGCTCTACTGTCATCATCTGCTGTCCTTTGTTTCATATATTGATAAATACTTACCACCCCCTGCAACAACACTTCATTGATGATTTTTAATCCACTCCTGCATACAGCTCACTAATATTGATACTATAATTGATCTAAATAACTTATGATTATGCATGGATATTGTTCTGTAGGAGGGCAGAAAACTCAGAACGTGATCCTTCTTGGGTAAAACCTTTAGTGCAGTTTGTTTATGTGAATGAGGTATCACTTTCTTCATAAGAACTTCAACAAACACTCACAACAAGGAACTAAAATAGCATTATTTGGTCTCCATATCTTAGTAAACTGCCACTGCTTTTTATCTGTCTTTTCATTATTTTCTAGGTTTCCTCCACAGTCATAGAGCTCATCAGTTTGGTTTCCTGATGTTCTGTTACCTTTGCAACCCCTTTATTCCTCAGATATCCCTCTTCTTCTTTCTCATACGCTCACATCTGATCTCTGCAGTAAATAAGTTCCCATAGTGATTCCTATCCACCTCTCCTACCACAACAATGGCGTATCTCAAGATTTTCCAACTGGGAGGTGTAACTCTTTGCAACCTCTCCTGCTGTAATCACACCACAAGTGTCTTTTGATATCCTGAGAATTATGAAAGTATTATCCCAGAGAGAACCTTTCATCCACAGACTCCCACCTAATCCCTTCATTTCTTTTTCAGCTGTTAAATTTGTTGTACTTAGTTGAATTGCCATACTCTCCAGCCATTCCCATTTAGTCTTTAGCACTTGCCTCCCCTCTCCTAGATTAGCAGCATGTGTATTTTGCTACTTCCATGTATAGGAAGTTCTACCATCCCCTCATGCACTGGCTGAATGGCTCCATAATATTTATCTATTGTATTTATTAATGCTTACAGTGGTCAAAAACCTTCTTTTTATAACAATAAACAGGAGTTCCCTACTGTTGCAATGAAATAAGAGACATATTAGCACATTACTGACACTCCAAAGGGGCATGATCATGCATAATAATGGAATATGTAAAAACTCTAGCAATCAAATACTCCTTGCTGCTTAGAAGCATAATTGTTTTTAATCCTAGCACTTGACCTATATTTCTTAGAATAATGGGTAGGATGGCAAGCCACCTGTGCTGCTAAAGAGTATTTCAAACTGGCCTTGGGCTCCCTCTTATGCCCCTGATACTTGTCATGACATTCATGTCTCCTACGCCAATAGTCACTAACTTACTCATTGTTTCTCTAAACTCTTTCTGTGACAGTCCTTTGTTTCTCCTTATCTTTGATGCTAACTTAACTGAGATCCACAACAGATTCACAATTAAAATATTTCAAAGAACAATGAGAATAAATTTCAGTTACACTAAAAAAGCAAGAGGTAAAAATAAAACAAATGTTGAAGATACAAATGTTGATTGCAACAGATGTCACCATAAGCATTTATACAGTGCCATGTAACTGTCATGAGGATATCACTGCAGATAAAAATCACCAGATATTATGTCAGTCCTCTGAATGCTCCACTGGCTTTAGCATAGGTATTGGACTAGGTGCAGAATTTTATGCTGACTTACAAATCCCCTGGGTAAGCAGGATCTAAGTGAAGAAAATACATATTTTTTCTAGATGCTTCTTTGGCCACTGTCCTATTATAACAGAAGCAGGTGCCTTTATCTGTATTCACAGGTGATAAGAAGCTACCTGTAGCAGCACCAACATGGATGAAATGCATTTGCTTATAAGGAAAGATATCTTCAATGATTCTGAATTACCTTTAAAGCTTATTTCTTAACTTCTGCTTTGTTTTGCCTTGTTGCCTTCAAAATTACAAACCTAGTTTGATTTATTGCAACTGCTTGAGAAATATTTCAACTGAAAGTAACAAACAAAATTAATAGAATATATGTTTTTCTATTTAATAATAGAAGGGAAAGGCTGGCACTATCATTCAAACTAACGATATACAAAAAATATATAGTAGAGCTGAAATTAGGATTTCAGAAAGGGATAAAAATATTGTGGAACTGTCTGTGGAAACTATAAAAGCAATTTGGAGTCTGGCAGTAACAGTCTTACTTATAAATCACAGAGGTAATTCATACATGTAAAATCAGCTGCTAAAGGTAGCACATATATACAAGTCTGTATATGGAACAATTACTCTTAAGACTTAACAAATACTGGAAGCATTTTCAGAAAGAAACAACAAAAGTACCAGACAGCTCATTTTCTGGAGGAGACTGTAGTCTCATGCCCAGCAGTTAAATATACACCTTGGAGAAATGAAAGAAACATATGGAACAATTCTTCTAAGGCTCACAAATACTGAAAGTACTGTTCTCTGAAAGAGAACAACAAAGGTGGCAAACGTGTTTTTTTTTTTCTGGAGAAGGCTCTATCCTCACATCAGCACTTTAATATGCCTCATGGAGAAATGTAAGACAAAAATGCCACTGTTTCTTCTATTGTGACTGTTACTCTTTTCGAGGGCAGCAATATTCATGTATTACACAGTGAAATGGGAACACTTACATTTATAAACGAAAAACAATCCCTTACAAATATATTTATTTTCATGTATTATACATATATGGCTTCTTCCTTAATAATTAATATTCAGTTTAACATTATATAGATACCTCAACCCTTCCTTCCTTGAAATTTTACTCCTCTTTCTGAGCATTATCCTACATGTATTGTTCCCACAATTTCCATTTATTTCTATATAGTTTGCTCCTTACCTTTTCTAAAGATCCCGCTTTCAATTCTTTCATCTCCTTTACAACATTCAATAAGCATGTTACAGTTGGTTTAGTTTTTGATTTCCACTTTCTAGTAAATGCTTTATTAGCAGCTAACAGCAGTAAGCTTAGTAGGGCCTTACAATGTATAGGTAGCTCAGTTTCCATATCCTTGCTCAAAAGAATCATTTCCTTAATTACAATAATTTGGTCCTCCAATATTTCTGAAAAAGTACCCTGCAGGGAATTTTTTAAATCTACCAACATGTTGCATTCCCAAAAAAACATGTTCCAAAGAATCTCTCTTTCCCATCACACCTCCAATTGTTGCCTGCTGGTGGGAAAATTCACCAATTTTTTTTTTAATTATGTGTTGTACTTATGGGACCCTGACGGCCACGGTGGTGCAGCGGTTAGTGTTGCTGCCTCACAGCAAGAAGTTCACCGGTTCGATCCTCGGCTGGGGTGCCTTCTGTGCGGAGTCTGCATGTCCTCCCTGTGGTCATGTGGGTTTCCTCTGGGTGCTCTGGTTTCCTCTCACATCCCAAAGACATGCTGTAGGTGGATTGGACACTCTAAATTGGCCCTAGGTGTGCGTGCATGCGTGTGTGTGCCTTCTGTGGAAGGTTGGGCACCGGGCTGGCAACTCGACACCGTAAAACTCCACTGCCAATCATGAGCGAACAGGTGATCTGCTGTGGCGACCCCTAACCGGGAAAAGCCGAAAGAAGAAGTTGTACTTATGGGACCCTCTTCTTGCTATTCCCCTTTTAATAGTTTTCAGTACACTCTTTTCCATCCCTTTTATTCTACTTTGCCCTTTCTGCCTGCTGATCATTAACCTCTTCCCAGATAAATGGGTAATGTGTCCCCATTGGAGGAGAGAGGGTTTCCTGGAAGACGCTGTCACTTACGCAGCCATCAGGAGTGTTTAGGGACTATATTTTATGCCTTATCCTTTTGCATCAGACGAGAGATATGAGGAAGGTGTGCAATGGCAATCAATACTAGACTGCCTCTCACTTCTGCAAGTGGCTGATGGCCCCATCCACCCACTCAAGGCACTTGTAGTACTAAGGGATTGGCCTATCTAGCACAATGCCTGACGTGATGCATTCTATGTAAGAAAAAAATTAAAGGGCTTTAAGACAAAGTGTGTATAAACATATGCATGCCATGAAGAAAAAGATATTAGAAATGCCTCACTACCCCAGGCCAGTAATCAAGGAGCCTCAATCCTTACCACTGACACCAGTGAGAGATGGTCACTAAAAACAGGAATGAATTTACACAGTATTTTTAAATGCAGCTCTCTTTATCAAGCACAATTTTCCCAAAGAGCACACAGGGAACATGCTCCAGACCTTGGACTGGACTCTCTGGCTCATCAAACCCCAAACAAGACTCATTAGAGCACTGTGTCCCAGTTTCAAGTAGCTGACACACCCACACCCAGGTATTTGATTTTCACACACACACACACACACACACACACACACACACACACACACACACACACACACACACACACACACACACACACACACACACACACACACTCCTAGGAAAGGCTCTTCCAGATTTACTGGCTGTACCCTTTCTTACAAGGGTATCTAATTATATTGAGTAAAATCAATACTACTATAAATGGTAGAGTGTAACCAAAGCAGCCAGGCTTTTTGGAGTGGACAAGCTGTTACTAAAATAAGCAGAAGTACTTTCAAGAGGTTAAAAGTATTCTCTAAAAGACCAGCCCCAATGAAAAGTATAAAAATATTTAATAATAAATAATAAAGTAGAAAACATGAGAATACTAAATATCCAAGTGCAATAAACACCATAGTTTCAATCACAGGAGTAATAAAAATAACACAGTTGGACAGATTCAATCAGATGCAGAAAAACACTACTTAACTAATCTCACTGTATTTTCTGACTGTCTAAATAAACTGTTCCCTAGCTAACTTAATTAATACAGCAAGGCAAGACAGGATGCTGAAATGCTTACTTCCACAAGGTAGGGTGATGAGCTTCCAACTAACTGAAGTGAACTTAACTAACTCAACTAACTGACTGTGATAACTGACATAGATCTTTTATATCAGGTTCCAAAGAAAACAAAACAAAACAAACTGCTGTGAGAGTTCCATCCTCTCAGTGGTGGTTATGGAATGACATCACATTTGATCACCTGACTCTGGTACAATACATTCTCAGAGCTTTGCTAAGATCTGTTGCAGTATTTGAAAATTATAGAACAATTTCAAAAACTTTTACTCTTCCCTTCCAGAATTCTTTGTTTAAATATAGACATTTAATCAGTTATAATAACATTGTTGATACATTTGTAATACAAGCATCAGTACAAGTCAGTGTGATAGTCAAATGACACAAAATTATTTACAAAACTTCAGCTAACTATGCTGGCATATGTTACACATGCACTGCCCTATTCTCCCTGGCACAGATGGCAATATCCCACATCGCCACAGTAAGTTTAAAAAAAATCCTGTTTTTTATATTGGAAGGGGTTCCACAGGATGTCAGAGGTAGGGATTGGGAAACATTCTTAGAAAAAAGGGAGCTTATATGGCAGCTTAGGTTGAATGCCACCCATTTCCCTGGTATCACTGATAAAGTTTTGATCAACAGTGTCTTATAAGTGAGAGCAGAGAAGTCAATAAATGTAAAAACATTCCAAGTTTTGTTATTTTAGAGAGCTTAGATGGACAGTTTGTATTTAATCATTTGCCATTCAATGAATTATATATATATATATATATATATATATATATATATATATATATATATATATATATATATATATGTATACATTTATTCCATGAATGACTTACCAAGGCTAGTCTAGTATGGCTTTAACCAGAGGAGTTATGCCTTGTCTATCTTCTAAGCTATTTTGTTCTTGATGGTTAAATTCTTTATTTTTAATAATGTTCTTGCACATTTTCTGTTCATTACAGTAAAAAAAATGCATGTTTCCTGTTTCTTGTTTACAGGTGAGTTTCTGGAGTTTTTAATTAAAGGCAAGAAAATTTTATGAGATTTCATAAAAGCAGAACTAAGATCTTCAGTTTATTTATGGAATTCTTAGTATACCCCATGGCTTTAGCATTCGAACATCTAACTCTTTCCACTAGATTCCTGCCCTTTTTTCAAACAATAAAACTATATATATATATATATATATATATATATATATATATATATATATATATATATATATATATATATATATGTGTGTGTGTGTGTATATATATATATATATATATATATATATATATATATATATATACATATATATATATATATATATATATACATATATATATATACATATACATGTATATATATGTGTATATATATATATATATATATATACATATATTAGGCCATTAAACAAGCTAATTTGGATATTGCAACTGAAGGTAATATGTCAAGACAGATTAAATCCACTAAACTAAAAAAAATACTATGGTATGTATGTGCTTAGCATCTATTTCCCCTCCACATGATATTCCATATAGGGTCTTGCATCTGCTTTCTATCAGGCCACCAATAATTCAGTATAGCTTTCTTAGACTTTCATTAAATATAGGCCTTGAAAAACAGCAGTTAAAATAGCAGTAAAAGCAATTTAATTGATGCTAGACGTTCTGCCCAGATGCTTTCAAAAAATCAGGAAACCTAACCTAAAAAGGCAACATGGCAAAAGACTCTTCATTCTATTTTAAACGGCGTGAATGTCAACATAATTGCTGTCTATTCCTGGCAGAGATGACTTCTAATTATTTTATAATTAAAATAAATGACTTGTCAGATTAGAAGCAGATGCTAATTTTCTGCTGTCTCTCTCTCTCTCTCTATATGTGACTTAACAGCCAGTGATAGCTAATTGATGCAGCTGGCCTGAGACAAATGCAACAGAGACTGGCAGATATCCTTTAGGAAAGATTACTTGGCAGCAGCTTTTAAGGGGTGGTACATTGATGCATTAGTGGACAGTAATGTCATGTCAACAAGACTTTCACTGGAGGTCTTATAGTTCTATCCATTTTATCATTATTAATATCAAATTTTAAGGGTTAGTATGAAGAAATTATGCTGTTTTTTTAAGTACCCCTGGATGACACTGCAACTTAATTTCTCTTACTGTTACATTTCCTACGTTACTTTCTCAGTGATGATTACATGGGTGCAGCCTACCCTCAACACAGAATGTGCATAAATCAAATAATATTAACTTGAAAAAACTGTGTTCTGGGATGGGTTAGGGTGATTATTTGTCTGAACATTGATGTTGACCTAGGAGCTAATCCATCCTATGTGGACAACACTTCTGAGTCCTGCCTCCAGACCACTTGCAATCATGAGAAATTATTACCCAAGTACTCTTTTTTAGTCAGGTGCATACAGACAGGGGTTTCTGCTTTAAAAATGATTATTTAGGTAAGTGCTGTGCATAAAGCAGGTTTGTTATGTCTTCTGTTCTTTTTGTAAGGAACCTCTGAGGTCACTCTAGTTGTTGCATATGCCTGGTCAGTTACATACTGAAGTGGAGTACAGAGGGATAATGACCTATTTTGGACCTAGATGCCATGTCCTTACTTATAAGTTGCACAAGATAAAAGGATTTCCTCACCACTGTGGCCACATGGCAGTCGAAGGGAAGGCTACTGTTAACATTTGTACCCAGATCCCTGACCACTGTGTCAACTTTTAGGGCATACTATCAACATGGGAATTAACTGGGATGGTTGGCTTCCCAAAGGGTACAATTATGCATTTTTTAGTTTTTGAGTTTAAGGCCCTGGCTTTGGCACCATTTGATTGTCAGAGATAGGCCTTTGAAAAAATGCTAGTGTCTGCAGGTGAGTTGATGATAACCCCCAGCTTGCAATCATCTGCAAACTTAGTCAGTCATAAACCTTCAGCATTTGCTTCAATTTCAGAGAAATAGATGCCAAAAGGAAGCAAGCCCAGTACCAAGCCCTGGGGGGGGGGGGTTCTTCTGGTGACTGGCCTCTTGGTGGAAGTGGCCTCATCTATTTTGACTTCCTGAGTCCTGCCAGTGAGCCAGTTGGCTATCAAGTAGGTGCTAAAAGGTTATATACCTAAATTAGTGAGCTTGTCTATCATGTCTAAGTGATGTATTGTATCAAACACCTTGGCCAGGTCAAGGTAAGCTGTGTGCACAGTCTTTCCTTCATCCAATGCTTTGGTGAACATTTCAAAATGTCCACTGGATTTAATATGCATGGCCTTCCTTTAACAAAGTTGAACCGTGATGGGCCCAGCATCATAACAGCGCATGCCAAGGTGAGTTTTACTGTATGAAAAATATTGCATGGAGAGTTATGTCCATCAGGCAGGTTTTTGGCTGAGGGTAATACCCTTTTCAGAGAAATATATAATGCAGGTCAGAAACTTAACCCATGGTTGCAGGGTCCCTATTTATGGTATAATAATATAAACAACAGCCACAGATAAAATACACAGAGTTTATTGCACTCTAGCACCTCGGCCAACAAGCCTTCCAGGAGTGAATAAAAGAGCAAAAACTAAAATAAACTTTGTAGTGATGAAATTATTAAGTAGTATTTTATTTTTGGCATGTGCTATTTAAAGATGGTTTATTGCACAATTTTTACAAATGAGGCCATTGATTTCTTTTAAGATGGGAAGTAATATTTTAGATATGTTAGCTCATAGTAAGTTCCAAATACCAGATGTTCAGTGTTCCAGGCAAACCTTCTTTCTGAAGGGTACTTTTGTTTGTGGTAAATGTTCTGTTTGTCCATATGTTGTGGATAGTTTTCATAAAATAAATGGGCTTAATTTTAGCTCGAATCAGATTTTTTCTTGTTGCAGTGTTGGGGTTGTATATGTTTTGAAGTGTCCCTGTAATAAATATTATATTGTGGAAACCAAAAAAAAATGTTTGAACCTAGATTTCAAGAGCATGTAAGGGATATAAGCAATGATAATTCTGATAATCCCTTGTCTGTGCATTTTAAGAAATATCAGTTTGGTAATTTTATGTTACTTAGAGGGTGTGTTTTGGAGCAACATTTTTGTTTGGATGAGTGAACTAACTTCTATAAAAAAGAAATTGTTGTATAAAGAGGTTGTTTTTATTCTGAAATATAACACTTTGTTTCCACAGGGACTTAATACTGAATTTAATTGGAAGTATTTAATTAATTGATAGTGCTGAATGTGTTAATTGTTTTATTACTTTGTATATTTATTTGATGTGTTTTTGTTCTTTTATTCACTTCTCGAAGGCTTGCTGGCTGATGCGCTAGAATGCAATAAACTCTGTGTATTTTATCTGTGGCTGCTGTTTTATTTTATTGCTTTTTGGTGTTGGTGGTTTTCTCCCTGTTTATGGTAGCAGTAAATCATTTGGTAATGAATATCACTGGCTATTCTCAAAGATAAGCTAACTTTTTTCTTTCTCATATACAACGTACATGTACAAAAAGCTGAGATGTGCATCTTTAACAAGCACAATTAAGTCAGGGTACTACTAAATATTCTTCATGTATTTCTTTAATTAATCAATTAATTTATTAATACAGCATGTTGGCTTCAAACTCACAATTTGCAGCACACTGCTTGAGTTCTGCTACATAGTGTGCAGTGGTCTCTGTGACAGTTTGGTTGCAACTACTGGAGTGAAGGTGCTCTGCAGTTATGAGCAGTTTTGGCACAGCCAGTTGTTTATTCCTGCATACATTTTCTCCCCTTTTTTTGTTTAAAAAAATGTGTCAGTCATTCTACATAAGATGGCCTAGACTCTGTAGTCAGCTTAATTTGATTTTGCCCAACAAACCATCCCTGTTTGACCTCATCACTGTTCTTACTTCTGTACAATGTTCTCTTCACACGAGATAACACAGACAAGCCAGCAGGTTTGCATTTTAATGGTGCTTTATTCACCACACAGTGAAGCTCACTAACACGCCGTGGCTACACTGGACATGCTCAAGTGCTAGGCAACAACTTTGCTTTTATGAAAATGATTGAGTGCCATATTGTAGAACACTCTGCAGCTCCTATTTGTACAACTTGACTGTTTTCATAACTAATGATAGATGAAGGCATTATGTGCAACATTTTACTGTGGTTACTTAAATTCAAAGTGTCATCATCAACCTTGCCTAAAGTGTCTCTGACATACTTTATGCATTTTTTTTTTTACAAAAAATATATATTTATTTAAAATTATTTCATTTTTTTCCTTCTCACCCTGTTGACAGCTGACCATCAGGCTTCACATAGTATCAGTGTTCTACCCTGTGGGTGAGAGACAATCATGTAAGTTATTGTGCATTCAACTATTGGGGTTTTCACTTTAATAGTCCTAATGCTACTACTGGTGACTGATGTGAGCACCCATATTACTGTGGGGAGGAAGGGCAATCTATGCTCTCTCAGTGGTACATATACATACACACACGCACTTGCAGACACACACATACCGTAAGAGCTACTGTCACCTGACTGGGACTGCCAAGCCCACCCCCCTGGACTGCAGTCATTGTAAATGTATAAGCCTACATTTGTATGGGAGCCACCATGAAACACTTATTCCTGCCTTCCCTGCCTGGGTCTTCCAGTACTTCGGCTACTAATTTATTTCCATTGTTGACCAGGGCAGTCTTGCTTAGCTGTTGTCCATTTGAAGAGGAGGCCCAGGAGAAAAGTCCCAAGTAGAAGCAACTAAATGGTGCATTTTGGATTATGCAGGTCATTATCCAATATTTATTCCTCTATGCTACAGATCTGGGAATTTAAAAATATACAGTTTGCTGATATTTTTACAGTGAATGTCTACACATTTCATTTGTGGCTAAAGCAGTCAGTCAACATAGGACTTTGGTATACAGTCATTTGGATACACACCCAATCAGTACAGATAAGCTACAGTGTCATGTATATTGTTTGTTTTTAACTGATGTCTGAATGTGTATAAAGCTGTCTAGTTCATAGAATTAAATAGATGAAAGTCGCATTTCTCTCTTTTTTTAATTTCTCCTAGTCTTTTGGGTTTCTAATACCTTGATGAGAATGGACACCATTCCTAAGTCAAAGTATAATTACAGTTCATGAAATTAGTACTGTTTCAATCTATGATGTTTACCAAAAGTGCTCTTCTTGGCACCCACAATGTGCCCAGAACTGACTGAACGAGAGTTACATGCATCGCTGACATATCTAAATAAGACTGTACATTTTTTTATGAGACCCATTGTTCCTATTACTATTGGAGCTGTCTGTGTATCCTTCTTCCACATTGCCCTCATTTCTGCCTGCAAATCCTGGTATTTTATTACTTTGTGTGTCTCTGTATGCAAGACACTGTAGTCACTGGGTGTAGCGATTCCAGTGATCAATGTTACTTTCTTCTTCTTTTCATGGACTACTTTATCTGGTTTTCTCGCATCTATTTTTTGAATGGTTGGTAATGGATGATCCCATGTGATATAAACTTCATCATTCTCAATTATGCTTTGTGGCTCATGTTTTCAATGCCTTTTAGCTACTTTAGTACTGCGATCTTTGCACATTCCCTGATGTAACAGTCTTGTCACATTATTATGCTTTTCAGTATACAGGCCCTCTGCCATTAGTGTATCACACCCAGCAGCAAGATATTTGACTGTTTCTAGTTCTGTTTTACAGAACATGTATTTATCTGTTTTTCCAACATGTTCAATGGACTTTGTAAAACCAACTTGAAACAGTCCACTGTTTTGGGCCGCTAATATTAACCTTTCATCTTCTAGTTTAAATTCACCTCCCCTTAACCATTTATGTTTTAGATCCTGATTAACATTAGGTTGCTCCAGGAGTTTTCTGTACTTGCAAGTATATTTATGCCTTTTCCACAATTTTTGCCTTCTCGTATGATTCTTTTTTTTTGGCACATTCAGTTGGTGCCTGATTTTCATCTGGTATGGTATGGTTTCCATTCCTGCTTGACACGGCTATGTTTCTGCTAAACTAAGCAGGGAAGTCATTTTAGATTTCTTCTCTTCATGTTTCAAAATGTTTACTATGTTTGGATCTGATGAGGTTAGCAGATATGTATGCAGTTTTAAAATTGCAAATCTATACATGTAATCACTTTCGACGAGGCCCATACTGCCTTCAAAACGAGGAATACATACTGTTGGCATACACAGATTTTTATATATCATTTGATAAGCATGAAACATTTTTCTTGTTTTCATGTCCAACTGATCCAATACATTTGGGGCTAGTCAGTCAACCCAAAACTGTAAGTTAGAACAAGAAGAGCAAATTGGTTTATAGCTTACACTTTGTTCCCAGATGTCAGGGCTGTTTTCAGCATTAAGTTGAGCCTTCTAAAATATTCCTTACTGAATTTTGTTTACATTTGTTCATGTTCCCAAATATTTATACATTTTTTCCTGCTCAGGTTCCTTTATATCACATTCCTTTCCAAGACTGATATTTTCTTGATGCTGCAGCTTTCCTGCTTTAAACATTGCTTTTGCACATTTATCAAGACCAAATGGCATTCTTATATCATCTTAGGGTTCTATATTATATATTCAAACATTTTAAACTTCGAATCCCATATGTTCGACAACATATAATCAAAGTTTAAAAGTTCGAATATATAATAAAAAAAAAAAAAGAAAAGAAAACTTACGTTAACGGTGCAGGCAGGCACCCTGCACCCCCACCTCCCCTACTTAAATATACCAACTCCGAGATCGCACTTCAGTACAGAAAATGGAAATTCTCCCATTCTGCACTGAACTGCGCCATTACATTTAACCTCCAAACGCTTGAAATGTCGATCATATGGTATCGACCATATGACAGTCGACATTTCAAGCATTTGGAGTTCTAATAGGAATGCCATTTGAGAAAGTTTTGGTCACTTCCAGTTGTGCTTTTAGCTCCTCATCTAATGAAGTATAGTTAAGCCATCCACAAAAGGATAAGTCTTTGCACTATGTTGTCATTGTCTGGGAGCCAAATTGTAAATATGACCTAATCTTTAAGTAGATACAGTAATGGGTTAAGGCAAGACAAAAGAGCAGTGGTTTGGCCAAACATGTTTCCTGTCACCCAGACCACAATTTTAAATTTACGGTGATAGACCAGGTCATTCAGAACCCAGGGGGGGGGGTCCAACTGGTTTAAAATTGGAAGTGCTTGAACTCACTTGGCAGATTAGACTGAATGCGTACAACGTCCCTGGTTTAAATGAAAGCTGCTCTATTAGCAGTATCTTAAAGATTAAAAGTTTAGCAAGATGAACTTGCTAGATATTATTTTACTTTAAATTCTTACTTCTTGTATTTAATATCTTAACTTTTCTACTCTTATTGTTATTGAGTTATAGTTAGTTGCCTTTTTAGCATTTAAGTAGGGGGTATAATGTGTATAACAGTTTGTACCGTAGGTGGTTTTGTATGGTTACTACTTCTTTAAATGTCAATTAGTATTCCACTTTTTGATTGTTTCTTTGAGCTGACATCTGCTTGTGTATATAAGATGGACGCTATTTGTAATCATTTGTCTGAAGAAGTTTGTGTATGCCACACAAACGAAAAGCGCTTTACTTTATTTTATTAAATTTATCATTTTGCCATCTAAGTGACGCTTCCTTTGTCCTGATTTGTCTTTGCATTTAACAGTTTGTTTTTGCCTAAGTTTGTTTATTAGTTTTTATATGGCGTCTGAATCAGGAGTTAGTGATAGCGGCTCTTCACTTGGGAACACACCGGAGATTTTTAAAAATGCAATAAGCGATAATGTCTCCTGTGTTACAAAAGGTTCTGACCAGATTTCTAACGCCACATTGGACGCTCTTATGCAGGGTATGGACATACTATTTGAAAGATTGGACAAATTAGAGAACCACCAACATGCTGGTTCAACTTTGCCTCCGTCTAACTCAGTCCCTCATGTGAACACCGCAGTTGATTCAATTAACCACACCGCTGGACGCCCGTCAGGATCATCGAGCCTTACATGCGGGCAGAGGAGTATTCCGGCCAGCCGCTCAATTACTTCTGACGAGTTACCAGCTTCTAAAACTGCATCAGATGGTGTGGTTACTTTACAGACAAATAAAGCGGGTCCAACCTTAATGAACAATTCCAACGTTAATTTTTTTAATATGCCTATTACGGAACCTGCAACTGCAAGTGAACGAGCTGTATTAAATAACACCAACGTGTTTCACTTTCCGGATATAAAGAACTGGATGGCTGACAATTTTTCTTTCTCTATGACACCTGAAGGGTTGAAACAACCGACTACTGAGAAAGACTGTGAGTACATAGATATAACTTACAATTTAAAAGTACTTGACAATCTTTTAGTTAAACTGAAAAAGACACAACTCGAAATATCTTATTTTCAAGAGTGTCTCAAACGCAAAATTGTCCCTAAAGGTCTAAGGCACTACCAGTATCCTACTGGTCTGGTAGCAAATTCGGCATTCCATAAGGACTTGATAACATTATTTGAGCAGCAGGGCTCAGATTTACTAACATTAATGATAAAGCATTATTCTATATTAGTTGAAACTTTAAGTCTTCAAGTTGCAGATTTGGATGCTAAGATAAAAATAGACCAAGAATTTTTCCGCTACAAATATGAATATAGCAGAATGTTTACTTGCATTGATCAATGTCTTGATAAGCTTAGGAAAAACAAGACCAAGAAAATTGATTGGGATGTGAAGGCGTATAATGATGGAACAGCTTACCCTACTCCATCACAAGCTCAGGTCTGGAAAGGTTCATCGAGTTCAGTTCACACTTCTAACAATAATAATACTTTGCAACTGTTACCTAACAATAATTATGACAACAATCAGCCCCTTTCAGAAAACTGTACTGTGATTAATGATGTCCTCATCAATGCTGGACTACAGGATGACCCTAGAAGGTCTGAAAGGGTACAGAATAACCATGGGTCAGGTCATTACAACTTGAGATCCAACAACCAGAATTTTTAGGAGCCAGACTGAAACAAACATCAACAAGACTGAATCAGACTGGCAAACAGAACTTGAAACAATACAGGAACTAGCTTCTCCACTGGAAGTTATTAATGTTTTAGTTCCTGAAGTAGATGTTGTCTCTTCTGTTTCTTTAAGTTGTGAACATAATTTATCTGACTACTTCGTTGATGTTTCCTTTGTACCTAACAGTATAAGAGATTATGAAGGGAACAATTTAGGGTCTCCTAATTCACCTGTTATATTGACTAATATTGATGGTGACTTTAAGGTTTACAACTACTCTACAGTAACCATCACACAATAACAAGTAGAGCTTTTTTCAAAGGCTTACACTTATGTTCCCGCCCAGAGACTGGACTTATTTAAAACTATCATTGATATTAAACTGTTCACGAGGAAACTTAATTTTAATTTAATGAGGGGTGGCAACATTAGTATAAACAATAACCCTTTCAGAATTTCTAGTGTTTATAATCCACCATTACACCTACTGTTAAACATTTTCGAACAAATGTGTGAGTTAGACATTCATCAGAAATTTAAGTCAGGACATAATTTTCCTACTTTTGGTTATGGTTCCAAAGCAGAAAAGGAGTGCATTGACCTTATTAAATTGTATGACATTCAGATTTGTAAACCAGACAAGGGTGGGGGTCTAGTTATTTTTGATAGTGATAACTACAAAGCAAGAATGTTACACTTATTGGACAGTCCATCTTACCTCCCTAGTTCAAGATCTGAGACTAAAGGCGCTTATAACATCATAAAGAATAGCATTGAGGAAATGTTTATAGAGGGTAGGATCGACCAGAACACCTTTAATTATATGTGTACATCATATCCTAGGTTTCCCCACTTGTTCGGAATGCCTAAAATACACAAAGACATTCACAACCCTCCGATGCGCCCACTTTTAGATGGTAGGGGTTCTCCCACATATCCATGTGCAAAAATCGTGGATGCTGTTTTACAGAAGTATCTAGGCAAGATCAACCACATATGTAAGGACTCCTGGTCATTTCTTGACAAAATTAATCATTTAGACTTTAACTCCACTTACAACTTTCTTACTGTGGATGTCAAAGATCTGTACACATGTATCCCACATGATATAGCTTTGGAATGGGTTAATCAATTCTTGAAAATAAATGGAGCAGCAGACACTGAGATGTTACTTGTTAATGAACTTTTGGTGTTGATTCTTGACAATAATTATTTTATGTTTGCAGACAACTTCTACCTACAGAAAGTTGGTGTCGCAATGGGCTCCCCATGTGGAGCAAGCGTAGCCAACTCAATTATGGCCAACTGGGAACATCTATGTGTTTTTAATAATTGTGAATTCAAGGATAAATTCATTTTCTACACTCGTTACCTTGACGATATTTTTATATTGTTAGATGGTGTTAGTACACTTAGTGATAAGGTCGTGGACTATTTCAATAAGTCCACACATTTTTTACAGTTTACTTTCACATTCAGTACCGTGGCTATAGCTTATTTGGATATCCAGTTAAACAAGGACTTGAGTTTTCAGAATTTTACTGCTAGAATTCATAGGAAGAGTACGTATTCGAACTCTTTCTTACATTATTCTAGATGTCATCCTCACCACCAGAAGCGAGCAGTCGTAAAGGGCCAACTGGTGAGGGCAGCCCGTATCGTCACTCTTGACGATTTCTACGCTGGATGTTCCTTTTTAAAGAAAATGTTTCTTCATCGAGGCTACCCAGACCAAATGGCCAGCAACAATATAGAATAGGTCATGCGTAAATGTCTTCGACGTGTTTACAAACTAATTCTGGATGGTGTACATATGCAACACCAACATAATGATAGGTTTGATACATCATTGACTCAAGGTTGTATTGCTTTTACAGACTTGGACCTTCAAGGGTCTAAGTTTATTACAACTTACAACATTAACAGCAAGGACTGTTTTGAGATTTTATGTAAAAACTGGGCAACCTTTAGGAGTGACCCTAGTGTGTTCCAGAGACTTGGTGATCAGCCAAAAGTGACTTATAGGAAAGTTAAAAACCTTAAAGTATTTTTTGAACAACAGAAGCAGGGCACAAGTAGATCTGTAGGTATGTATAAATGTCAATCTTGCAATTACTGCAAATATATTATGGAATCTAACAGGTTCAAGGTAGATGGCCAAGCTTATAGCTTGAAGCATAGAGTTAATTGTAACTCTAAAATGATCATTTATTTAGCCCGGTGTCAGAGTTGCTTAGCATTTTACATTGGTAAGACAGAGAGACGTCTCCGTGATCGTATTTATGAACACATCTATGCTATTAGAAAAAATAAACATGAAAATGCTTTGGCCAAACATGTTTCCTGTCACCCAGACCACAATTTTAAATTTATGGTGATAGACCAGGTCATTCAGAACCCAAGGGAGGGTCCAACTGGTTTAAAATTGGAAGAGCTTGAACTCACTTGGCAGATTAGACTGAATGAGTACAACGTCCCTGGTTAAAATGAAAGCTGCTCTATTAGCAGTATCTTAAAGATTAAAAGTTTAGCAAGATGAACTTGCTAGATATTATTTTACTTTAAGTTCTTACTTCTTGTTTTTAATATCTTAACTTTTCTACTCTTATTGTTATTGAGTTATAGTTAGTTGCCTTTTTAGCATTTAAGTAGGGGGTATAATGTGTATAACAGTTTGTACCGTAGGTGGTTTTGTATGGTTACTACTTCTTTAAATGTCAATTAGTATTCCACTTTTTGATTGTTTCATTGAGCTGACATCTGCTTGTGTATATAAGGTGAATGCTATTTGTAATCATTTGTCTGAAGAAGTTTGTGCATGCCACACAAATGAAAAGCGCTTTACTTTATTTTATTAAATTTATCATTTTGCCGTCTAAGTGCCGCTTCCTTTGTCCTGATTTGTCTTTGCATTTAACAGTTTGTTTTTGCCTAAGTTTGTTTAATCTGTTAAGTAATGGGTTAAGGCAAGACAAAAGAGCAGTGGTGACAAAGAGTCACCTTGGACTTTGTTTGTGTCTTTCGGCTTTTCCCGGTTAGGGGTCGCAACAGTGGAACTCTGGTCCGCTAATGATTGGTAGTGGATTTTTACGTACCGGGTTACCAGCCCTGATGCACAACCTTCAACGAAGGCACGCCCCATTCATGTATGCCTCCGCACAGAAGACACTCTCGCTGAGAATCGAACGGGTCAGCGTCTTGCTATGAGGCGACAACACTACCGCAGCACCACCACCGCAGTTATAAAGAGTCACCTTGGACTACCACCCTTTAAATTTTTATCCCTGGGATAGTATTTTGCCCTTTAACATGACATAACTGTGAAGTGGTTTGTCACTGTTTCATGGTCACTGCATCATATCTGATCATTGCAGGGTGTATTTTATAGATCTGTAAGCACACATTTATCTATGAATGAGGGATGCTATCAAATGTTTTTTTTTTTTGTAATCTATCCATCCCATACTTACATTATTCCCCTTTTTACAATTCTCCAGTATGACTTTGTTTAACAACAAATGATCTTTTGTTCCATATGATTTTTTTCTTACCCCTTTGTTCTATTGCCATGATTAAGTTTTCTTCTAAATGACTATAAACTCTGTCAGAATTGATTCCAGTATATAGTTTATACATCCCTGGAAAGCAAGTAATTGGTCTATAGTTTTTAGGATAGCTTGCAAGTTCACTCTTAAGGAGGAGTATCATTTTTACTGTTGTTAACCAGACTGGTGTCTCTTTGTGGTGCGCATATAAACAGTGCTTACTCAGGACTAAATCTTCTTGTAAAGATGTTAATACCTTTAGACAGAAGTTAGGTAGTGTGTCTGGGTGTGGGATTTTCTATTTAGGAGCTTTTCTTAATTTTGTTTCAGTTTCTCTGGCCATTATTTCATCCCATTTCATATAATGTACATTTGAACTGTTTACTGTTTCTTTTACTTCTATCCATTCAGCATCTTTATTATGTTCCACAAAGTCTTCATAGATATTTCTCCAAAATGTGGCTATTTCTTCTTTTTGGAGGTGTTTCTATTCCTTTTGATTTGTTTCCCAATTCTCTATAAAACTTTTTGGGTCATTTTGTACTTTTCCTTTATAGGATGGCATTTTTCCTGTATCTTATTGCCCTATAGTTGTTTGTGGTAAGACTTGATCTATTATTAATTTAGCTACATAGTTTGTTTGTTTGTTTCTTTCGGCTTTTCCCAGTTAGGGGTCGCTACAGCGGAACTCCAGTCCGCTAATGATTGGTAGTTGATTTTTACGTGTTGAGTTACCAGCCCTGACACACAACCTTCAATGAAGGTATGCCCTTTCACGCATATCTCCACGCAGAAGACGCTTTAGCGGAGAATCGAACCGGACAGCGTCTTACTGTGAGGTGACAACTAGTAATATATTCTATTTACTTCTGTTATATCACATGAATTTCTGTTAATAGTCTTGATTACTGTGTTCCTTTGTTTTATCAGACTTCTAATATTTGGGTCTTATTGCCTTTCTGTAATACATTTATTTCATCAGTCTTAATATGTCTATTCATCTTTAATAAATCAAGTAACTCTTCCCGTAGATCTTTTTTTTTTTTTTAAACTGAGAGCACATTCCTTATTCTTCATTTCCTGTGGGCATTGTACAGAAAGTTCTGCCACATCTTCCTGTGACATATTCTCTTCAGCTTCATCCGGTGTCATCTGTTCCTCTTTCATATGGGAACTCACTGGTATATCACTCCACAACACTGAATGTGTCAAAATTGTCATCATTTCCTGCTACTTCTCTTATAGGTTCATAGGTAGGTACTAGGCTATCTGCCCGAGGGCATTTATAAGCCTAGCCAGAGTGTGTCGGCTTTCGCCGCCCCATTGATTAATTAACTGATCCTCTGTCAAGCAGAGCCAATGAAGAGATCCCAGGGGTGTATTTTCTGTTACCCATCCACTCATCAAGGTTTCTCTTGAAGAGTGTTAGTGAGGGGCTCTGCCTAATGTAGTTTGGAAATTTGTTCCAAAGAATGGGGAGTCTCTGTGTAAGGAATCTATCCCTCCAGCATGTTCTATTTATTGTTGTGGCGAGGTTTAGCTCACTAGAGCGCGTTACTCGCAGTGACTTGGATTTCTTTAGGTGGAGCATGTCCATCAATTCTGCGTTGGACATGGCTTTGTAAGTCAGGCAGAGATCACCTCTAAGTAAGCGATATGCCATTGAGTACAGCCGGAGTTTTTTCAGTCGGGCTGCATAGGACATACGTTTGAGGCCAGTAATCCTCTTGGTGAGCTACTTTTGTGGTCTTTCCAGCTGTTGGAAGTGTCTTGTGAGGTACATCCCAAATGGAGCATTGTACTCTATGATGGGTCTGATGAGTGACCAGTAGAGGTTCACTATAACCCCTATAGATGGGCCAGATAGAAGGATTTCCTAACTACTTTGGCAATATGATTGTCAAAGGAGAGATTACTATCTACCTGGGTCCCCAGATCTCTTATTACCTCTTCTGTATTAAGGGGGTTGCCACCTATGTGGTAATTCATGGGTGTTTTGTTTTTCCCAAACAGGATGACTATGCATTTTTTTGCATTTAGCTTGAGGCCATGACTTTGACACCAGGTGTCTGTCTCAGTAAGGCCCTTTTGGAGGATGTCCGTGTCAGCCAGAGAGTCAGTTATGGCTCCCAGTTTGCAGTCATCGGCGAGCTTGGTTAGCCATAGTCCTCCTGTGTTTGCCTGTACTTCTGAGAAGTATATGCTGAACAGTAGGGGTCCCAGGTTTGAGCCTTGTGGGACACCACTTGTGACTGGTTTAGAGTCGGACCTGGGGCCCGCTAGTCTTACCGTGTGAGTTCTGTCTGTAAGCCAGTTGGCAACCCATCTCGTGACATAGGGGTTTATGTTCAGGCTGGTGAGTTTTTCTGTAATACCCAGGTGGGGAACACCTTTCCCTCATCTATGGCCTCGGTGACTGTCTCGAAGAAGTCAACCAGGTTTAGTAGGCATGATCTGCCCTTAACAAAGCTGAACTGGGTCAGCTCAAGTGTTTGGAGGTTCCCAATGTCTTTGTTAATAAGTTCCATGATGATGCGCTCCATAGCCTTGCAGACCAGGCTAGTCAGGCTTATGGGGCGATAGATACCAGGGTCAGTTGTGGCCCCTCCTTTGTGGAGTGGAATAACCGTTGCTATCCGCCATTCTATGGGCACGTAGCCTGTGGAGAGGCTGAGGTTGAACAGCATGTTTAGGTGGGGGGTTAGTTTGTTCTTTAGTTCATGTAAGACACAGCCTGGGACACCATCTGGCCCCATTGATGCTGTGTTTTTGGCTTTTGAAAGGGCTGTTTTCACCTTTGCATCTGTGATTTCCGGGACATTACACTCTGTGCAACTCCTGGTGAACTTTTATCCTGGTTTCCTACTGAAGACTTCAAACAGTCTTCATATGGCAATTGAGTAGATGCTTCCCATTCCAATGATTTCTCCATAATTTGGGGACTCATTCTAGCATGCTGTGAGATCACCAGAGTTGGATTTTCTACACTAAATCCTTCACTTCACAGGTAATCCATAACTTCAGTTTCTATTTCTTTAACTTTTCCACTACTAATCATCTTTTCTGCCCCCCCCCCCCTTCGTTTTCTTCTTATTTTTTTTTTGTGTTGTAAAAATGCCCATATCCAGATGCCTCTGCCTGTATTTCTCTTGGTGCTGCTTTTTTGTATCGATTAGTTTTGCTTTCTCCTTCGCATAAATAGTGCACCATATTAAATCTCTTTTTCTTTCTCATATCCATATTTCTTCTTCAGATGTCTACTTGGGGGACTCATTGTTCCATCATGTTGTGACATAACCTGTCTATTGAGACAGAGCAATGGCCATCTGATGTTTGTGTTGATGGTAGTTGCACATACATTGCTGTGTACTTGTCTCCATTTGCCTACATCTTTGAGATTTAAGCAAGCATTATATTAACAGCATGTTTTTATAAACCTTGAAATGTGAATGTTGGGTTAATATTTCAAGATTGTTTGATTTTTCATTGGATTAGGTTTATTTTATATTAGTCTAAGTAGGATTTTTATAAGTCCAGCATTTGAGGATGTTGGTTTTTATCTAGTGGGTAACATTTGATTGATTATGTATAAAAGTTATTTTTATTTTTAACTTATAGTTCAGTTATTTATGGTATAGTCCCTTTAAATGTCAATTAGTTTTAACGTGTTTGTAAAGGGAGATGTATATATGGCTGTGGGGGTTGTTTGCTCTGCTTGTCTGAAGAAGTTCGGCTATCAGTTGAACGAAAAGCATTGTGGAAATAAATTGTTGCTTAACAAGTTTGACTTCAGTTCTGCTCTTGCCTGGAGTTCCTTTGGAGATTTCTTGGTGTGTGTTCCAGTGTGTGCCTTGTGGATTTAACTGGAGTTTCTTTGGTATACCTAGTTTGTGTTGTTTTTCGTATGGCTTCTGGCAATACTGAGAATTTGTTTCCTGGTTCGCCGGTAAATTTACCTGCTTCTACACAATTCAGAGCAGAAGATGTTGGTAATCTAACGGCTTTGTTGAATGTGATGAATGAGAAACTAGAGGTGTTGTCTGCTAGAATGGATAATTTATCCCAGTCAGAGAGTGGGCGCAGAGGAGTGGAGTTTATTGAACAGCCTAAGAGCAATTGTTTGTCTGGTGTTAACACTATTGGCTTAGGGAGAACAGGATCCCAGAAGCAAGCGTCGAGTATGGTGGTGCCGCCCACATTGACACCATTGCCTGTTTCATCTCCCACAAGGACATCGGAGTTCCCTGATGTATCTTCTTGGCTTAAGGAATGTCCGTTAGTTATTGAACTTCATGGTTTACCTTATAAGGATCAGCGAGTCGAAGACAGTGTTTCCTTGGTAAACCAGTTAAAAGTATTAGATCAGAAGTTACTTAGAGCCAAAAAGTTACAACTTGAAATTAGTTACTTTGATGAATGTAGGAAAGCTGGTGTGGTCCCTAAAGGCCTGTGCTCATGGCAGTATCCTATGGGACTAAAACTGCAGGGTCTGACTTTCATACGGACCTGATGAATTTGTTTGACAAACATGGATTTGAGTTAATGCAGTTAATGTGTCAGCATTACCAACGGACAGTTGACAGTTTGTCTCTTGAAATAGCAGCACTGGAAAGAGACATTAAACAACATGAGGACTTTACCCGATACAGGTATGACTATTCAAGAATTTTCTCTACAATTACTCAGCATTTGAATAAGAATGCTGAGAATAAGCTGAGGAAGTTAAACAGAGATACTGAGGCATACAAGAACCACATCGCTTATCCAGTACCCTCTCCCTCACAGGATAGTCAGTTTACAGGCTACTGTCAAGCACCCTTCCATGGCAGTGATGACAACGAGCATGGCGAGGTCCAAACTGCAAGCATTAGAAAACATGACAGGGACCACTTCAGGAGTTTCTTCTGGAGATGGTAATGGGCAGGTGTTTGTTGACGATGCTGAGTCTGAACATTCTAGAGCTAGGAGGGATAGTGATCAGAGCCCTTTTCCAAATGGGGGGCAGAATCATCAGAGAAGGTACAATACAACAGATCGTTACAACATGAGGGGACAGAATTTCTGCAACAGCAACACGTCTGTGACCAACAAAAGGAAATGAAACATAGCAACGGTCTAAGGGTTATGTCGAACAGTGAAGGTGACTTTAAGATATTTAACTTTTCCAGTCATAACATTGACCAGGTTTTATGTGAACTTTTCTCTAGGGGCTTGACCTTTGTTCCAGCCCGGCACTTTGATTTGCCTAGAACATTGATTGACCTTATGTTATTCATCAGAAAAATAAACTTGACCTTACTTTTGGGGAACAGCCACCATCCAGGTGGAGGTATGAGGGTACCTAGTACTTTTAATCCTCCAACACACCCGTCTCTTGTCTTGTTTGAACACATGTGTGAAATAGACATTAGGAATTTATGTCATGCTAAATGTAACTGTAATAGAAATATGTCTAGGGATGAACATGAGGCATTGCAAATGTTTAAATCATTACCGGTGCGTGTGTTGAAACCGGACAAGGGAGGGGGTTTGGTGTTAATGGACATGGAAAATTATAATGAGAGGATGAGGAATGTGATTAGTGATAAAACTTACGAGGCATCCAGTGTTAGTGAATTGAATACTGCATATAAACGCATCAATGGCTTTTTGGGAGACCTCTTTTTGGAAGGAGTTATAGATGTAGAAATGTTTAATTACTTATCGGTGGTTTCACTGAGAATTCCCACCTTGTTTGGATTGCCAAAACTACACAAAAGTACCACGGACCCTCCAATGAGAGTCTTAGCTAACGCTAGGTTTTCCATCACATATGCCAGTGCTAAACTTATTGACAGTATTTTGAAAAAATATGTCAAGATGGAGACCCAGATTTGTAAGGATTTGTGGTCCTTTTTAGCAGCTATCGAACAATGCCCTTATCAGGACAACATTGGTTTGTTGACTATAGATGTTACTGATTTATACTTTTCAATACCCCATAATCTGGGTATTGATTGGGTGGTGGAGCGGATGCTAGCCCATGGAGCAGAGAGTAATGAAGTGCGTTTGGTACAGGAATTGTTGGACATCATTTTAACCAGCAATTTTGTGATGTTTGACAATGACATCTATATCCAAAAAGTAGGGGTGACTATGGGCTCCTTGTGTGGAGCCAGTTTTGACAACTTGGTTATGGCACAATGGGAAGATCAGGACTAGGGTCAAGTTTTATACAAGATTCCTTGATGATGTTTTTGTTTTGTTTGATGGGGACAGAGTGGAGGTAGATAAATTTGTAGAAAAGAAAAAATAACAGTATTACTTTCTTGAAGTTTACCCACACTTTTGCGGAGGATAGCATAGCCTATTTAGATGTTTATTTGAAGAAGGATTTTGTAAATAAGTGTTTTGTGGCTAGCATCTATCATAAATAAACATATTCTAATACAATGCTCCGCTACTCTAGTGCCCACCCCCAACATCAGAAGAAATCTATAGTCAAGGGACAATTGGTTTGTGCTGCTCGGATGGTATCAGAAGATGTTAGTTTTGTTGAAGAATGTGAGGTTTTGAAGGACATGTTCACTAAGAGATGTTACCCTGAGTCAATGATTTTGGAACTAATAGAGGAGGTACAAAACAAAAGAAGAATGGGAGTTTACAAATCTATTTTGGCGGGACAAACCACAATTTCTAGTATTGGTTACGCTAACACAGGCTCCCTGTCTTTTGTTTCCATTGATGAAAATAATGTGGAGGATAATATGTTGAGTTTTACGATGAGATTTATTACCCCTTACAGTATAGAGGCAGATTTAATAAAGTGTATCCTGATGAGAAACTGGGGTTTGTTCAGTTTTGATTCTGACATAACAAGTAAACTGGAGGACAGACCTTACGTCAATTACAGAAAAGGGTATAATTTAAAGAGTACTAATAAAAACCAGATCAGAGGCAGCAAACCATGAAGCGATGATGGAACCAACATATACACAGTCTCATCGTTACCTTTTCGTTACCTTTTCAAATAGCCAATAACCAAGTTTCATGGAACTTAAAAAAGCTTTTATTGAACAGGTTAGCGCTTTCACCGAGGGGCTTCTTCAGACGGTCATAATCAATTAATTAGTGAACTGTTTATATACAGCAAAAGAGCGGGAAAAAACAATCATTCTTA
Organism: Protopterus annectens; assembly: GCF_019279795.1. Classification (NCBI taxonomy): domain Eukaryota; kingdom Metazoa; phylum Chordata; order Ceratodontiformes; family Protopteridae; genus Protopterus; species Protopterus annectens. The sequence continues at coordinate 993,588,491 of NC_056748.1, read as the reverse complement.
AAGTGCCATTGCATATAAAAAACATTAAAAACAGCAATATGTCATTCAAATGTAGCTCATTCAATGACCTAAAAACATCATTAAAAATAAATAAATAACAAAAATCCAACATTACATCTAAGGTAAAAAAACTACTATAATGGGACTAACATATATATATATATAAGACTAAAATGCATACTGCATAATATCAATAATCAAATTGAATTCATCAATCACATTATCATTTATGTAATCTCCTGGACTTCAAAAATGGTTTGACTGGAACCATACTATTAAGACCGGGTGGGACATCGGACCTGAGCTTAATAATCCAATTTACTTCTCTTGTTTCGGTATAGGTCCTAATGTCACCCCCCCCAGGTCCTGAAACATTCTTTCATAGCTGTAGATGTATACATATAGAGATGCATGTCTGTGTAATTATTGTGTTAAGAGTTCTCAGGTTCTCATGGCCAAAACAGAATGTTACCTGTGTGGTAGGACATCCTTCTTACCAGTTCTGTTTAAGTGTACATTGTTACCGTTGAATATATCACTTGTCTGTTAAAGTATTATGTTCTGAATGATTGCCATAACAGTGAGTAGCTAAGATGGCAGACTGCATACTGTACTTCAGGGTTTGGATAGCTACAACATTTTCCCACCTGTTTCACAGTTCTAATCAAGACTTAATAAAGCCTTGTGGGTATTTCTCAGTTAACAAAGTTGAAAGATACATATGTTTGGTATCTGTCATAGTTCTTGTGCAAGGTGCCCAGGGTGCATAAAAATTACATTAGTAAGTTTAATTCAGCTTTATGGACTTTTACAAAGTTTAAGTCACAAAGTGGCCAAGACATATGTTTCACACACAGGATAATGGTCTCATTTAAAAGAGGAAAAAGAACTATTCTAGACCAACTTACTATGTACCAGTTTTTCAGCTTTAAGGAAGGGGCGGTGGTCTTTATCCTCAGCACATGCAACCAAGTGGGCAGACCTTGAGCTTTGACTCAGAAGATGTAATCATATGGGTGGGCCATTAACTTTTTCACCTGGAACTTGACTAAGTGAGTAGGCTTTAACAACCCCAACCAATATTTTTTTAACTAAGCACCTAAGGTCAATATTAGATTTATTAGAATAGAAGAAATATGTCTCCAACATGAAGTTGAGAATGGTATTAAAGAGATTTCTTTATTGTCATAGAATGAGATAGTTGCATAGCTATTCTGGACATGGACACACATACCTTCAGGCTGCAATAAAAGTAAAGCACAAACAATACTTGAGATTTTAACTACTTTGTTTAACCTTCAAGTTTTCAATTCTTCCATTTGGTCTGTCCAGAGCCTCTGGAGGATTTATCAAATATTTAGCACCAGTGTTTGCACACTCTAGAAAATAAAACATCACCAGTTTTCCTAACTGGATGACTGCATGTTAGTAATTAAATCCCATGAACAGTTGGTGTACAGCATCAGAATAGCCTATGAATTAATACAGTCTTACAGGGTCACCATAAATTGCAAAAAGTCAGGCCTGTCTCCTGATCTGGAAGTAATATCCTTATGACCCATTATACGCTATGCACATGTTAAAGTGTTTTTTTTTTCTCTTCATGAATAAGCAATAATTGAAGAAAATGTTTTTCTGTAAGGCTGCTGTAGGAAGTTCTAGAAGCTACTTTGCATCCGAAATTGAGTAAGGCTCTTGGAGCCCACAATTTTTATTGAAATTATATAACTAAGTTAGAAAGACTGTTATCCGTGATAAATATGTGAGCCAGTCAAGAACAACTGTTATCCTTAAACCAAATAAAGACAATTGTCTTATTAAAACTCATTGTCACATATCACTGATTACTCCAGATATTAAAATTTAAAATTCAATTATACTGGTTAAAAGATTCACCTTGGTAACAACCAAATCCCCTCAAAATTTAAAATCATGTTTTATTAAACTAAGATAGACCCAGGACAACAACAACAACATTAAGTTATCATTAAAGTTATATCATAACATAAACTCTGTTAATTAATATGGCACATTTTCAACAGATGCAAGAAAAGTGTTTGAGTGCACGTTTCTTTTCTATTTCAAGTCTTTAAGACATCTAGCTTTCCAGACATGTGCATTTAAGGTATCAGGGTTTTATATGACTCGACCTCCATGTGAATAGACACAAAGATGCTCTCCACCAATTAAGTTGTCTGTAGGGTACCATGCTGGGGTATACTTTTTATTTTATAGTTCCAGCCCTTGTTATTTAAAACACTTCAGGAACAAAATCTACTAGGAATTAATCTGTTTAAAAGCTCAAGCATTTGCATTATTTCATTCCTTTGTTCCATCCTTCTACACTTTCAGCATCTGAATATGTTTATGCCCCATTAATTACAAGCAATTCAAGACTATAGTAAAACCTCAAATTACAAGTTAATTATATCAACCCTTTTCCATTGAAAGCAATGCTTGGGCAGCTAGCATTAATGTTTCACTCAAGGAACTTAAAGATGTGTGAATTAAATGCAGATATTCATACTTTTATATACAAACTATCAGAATCAAATATATAATTTATATCAAAGTAAGGCGAAAAAGATGTTTTTAAAATCTGTCTCAGTCACAAGAAGAAGTATTACCTGAATTAGAATCTAATAGTGAGATAATTACAAAGAGTACAGGTGGTGCTGCGGTAGCGTTGTCGCCTCACAGTAAGACGTCCGGTTCGATTCTCAGCTAGAGCGTCTTCTGCGTGGAGATATGCATGAATGGGTGTACCTTCGTTGAAGGTTGTGCGTTAGGCCTGGCAAGCTGGTACATAAAAATCAACTGCCAATCATTAGCGGACCGGAGTTCCGCTGTGGCGACCCCTAACCGGGAAAAGCCGAAAGACACAAACAAACAAACAAAGACAGTGACTCAGAATTTATGGGTAGAAGTAAATATATTTCTTCAATAATAGACTGCACTTCTCTCATTTAGAGGTTAAAGATATTATTTAAGGGTAAAGAATAAGATGCATGAAATGAGATTGCATGAGTATGCAACAGACAAAACGTTAGATTATTTTTATGTTTTTCACCTTGCCATAACTCTATTATGCACTATCTAACATTCACAAAGACCTTTTAAATGTACTTATGAGACAAAGGACGGTATTCATAGTCACTTACACAAACATGATAAGGGTATTTCTGATGTTTATGAGTGAGAGTAGCAAAGGCGCGATTCATAGAGGCCATTTGTGCTAATGCACAAGACCTAAAAAATAATGAGATGCTAATGAGAAGTACTGTAAGGAACAGAACGCTAATATGTCAGTTTTGCAATTCATATTTCAACATCCCTGCAGTACAAACATCCATTCTTAAATGTAGTGCTTCACCTTTGATATTGGAGTTGCAATCTACTAACTTGTCAAAGTATGCAGAATCACTTCCCTGACAAACAAACTATTTCTCCCAGCAACCCCTTCATTAGATTGTATAAAGTATGTAGAAGCACCGTCTGACCATGTATTTACAAGTACTTCCCTGACACACAGATGAATAATTTCCTCCAGTAACCCCTTCAGCACTAACATGAACATTTTACCCAAGCAACCCCTTCAGTAACACGCCCTGGTATGTACAAGCACTAAAATAAACATTACACCCAAGTGATCTCTTCAGTAATATCTCCAGGTATGCACAAGCACTACAATGAACATTACACCCAAGTGACCCCTTCAGTAACACGCCCTGGTATGTACAAGCACTAAAATAAACATTACACCCAAGTGATCTCTTCAGTAATATCTCCAGGTATGCACAAGCACTACAATGAACATTTCACCCAAGTGACCCCTTCGGTAACATGCCCTGGTATGTACAAGCACCAAAATGAACATTTCAAACAAATGACCCCTTCAGTAACATGCCCTGGTTTGTAAAAGTACTAAAACATTTCACCCAAGTGACCCCTTGAGTAATATGCCCTGGTATGTGCAAGCACTAACATGGAACATTTCATACAAGTAACCCCTTCAGTAACATGCCCTAGAATGGTCAAGCACTAAAATAAACATTTTGGTTAAGCGCTAAAATAAACATTAAACCCAAGTGACCCCTTCAGTAATATCTCCAAGGTATGCAAATGTATTACAATGAGCATTTCACCCGAGCGACCCTTTCAGTAACATGCCCTGATATGTACAAGTACTAAAATGAACATTTCATGCAAGTGATCCCTTCAGTAACATGCCCTGGTTTGTAAAAGTACTAAAACATTTCACCCAAGTGACCCCTTTAGTAATGTGCCCTGGTATGTGCAAGCACTAACATGGAACATTTCATACAAGTAACCCCTTCAGTAACATGCCCTAGAATGGTCAAGCACTAAAATAAACATTTTGGTTAAGCGCTAAAATAAACATTGAACCCAAGTGACCCCTTCAGTAATATCTCCAAGGTATGCAAATGTATTACAATGAGCATTTCACCCAAGCGACCCTTTCAGTAACATGCCCTGATATGTACAAGTACTAAAATGAACATTTCATGCAAGTGATCCCTTCAGTAACATGCCCTTGTATGTACAAGCACTAAAATAAACATTTCACCCAAGCAACCCCTTCAGTAACATGTCCTGGTATGTACAAAAACTAAAATGAACACTTCGCCCAAGCGACCCCTTCAGTAACATGCCCTGGTATATACAGGCACTAAAATTAAGTCTTCACCCAAGTGACGCCTTCAGTAAAATGTCCAGATATGCACAAGCACTAAAATAAAATATTTACCCAAGTAACCTCTCCTGTAAAAATGCAAAGCTGTGCTGAAGCATCATATCAACTCCCATCGGATCTCTGTACCGATCTGAAAAATGGATGCTTTCTGGCATAACTTCAGGGTGATTTACACACTTTGTAAGCAAATGAGTTCATTATAGATTCATGTCTATGAATAAACTTATGTGCATACATGTAATTGGTTATGCATAGATCCCATTGTGCATTTCCAATAGGGGCGTGTGTTACTAAAAAAAAGCCCTCTGCATTTCTGTAATCATCCTAACAGTCCAGCATTCTCATAATCTTGTAGCATTGTTCTTCGTGGATCAACGCTATAAATGTAAGATTCCTAAGACTATGAATACTGCCAAAATTGTCGTGTCTCAGTGTTTGGTAATAGAATCTATTTTCTGCTGCTTTGAAAGATCCCTGAAATAGTATCTGAAACATGTAACTAGCTATATAAAGGACAATGGAGCTTTTCTGAGGCAGCTTAAAGACTGTTACATACAAAATGAAACTTATGAATGTTGCTTCATTATTTTCAATGAATATAGCCTCCTTCTTCTTCTTCTTTTGGCTTTTCCCGGTTAGGGGTTGCCACGGCAGATCACCTGTCATCATTGGCAGTGGAGTTTTAAGCTGTGGAGTTGCCAGCCCAGTGCCCAACCTTCCACGGAAGGCACACACATGCACGCACTCATGGCTAGGGCCAATTTAGAGTATCCAATCCACCTACAGCATGTCTTTGGGATGTGGGAGGAAACCCACGTGACCACAGGGAGGACATGCAGATTCCTTCAATATCTCTATATATATATATATATATATATATATATATATATATATATATATATAATAATAAATATAGGTTTACCTTCAAATGTGCGTTATACACTCGTGCGAATCCACTTTGTGCAAAAGGAGATTTTCAAAGTGGCAAAACCTTGAAAAAAAATTGTCCGAATGTGCAATGGGCGAATGCATATTGGCATTCGTTCATTGCAGATTCGACATTGTGAGTGTGGATTGCACTATAGCGGGGATCAGGAAATGAACCCTTTCCCCACTGTAGTGACATCTCGAAGTTAGTATACTTAAAGTGGTGGGGGTGTGGGAGGTGCAGGGGAGCCCCCCTACATTACGATGTGTCTTCGACATTTTAGTTTGAAACTAAATACTGCCAAAATTATCTTGTCTCAGTGCTTGGTATAGAATCTGTTTTCTGCTGCTTTGAAAGATCCCTGAAATAGTATCGGAAACATGTAACTAGCTATATAAAGGACAATGGAGCTTTTCTGAGGCAGCTTAACGACTGTTACATACAAAGTGAAACTTATGAATGTTGCTTCATTATTTTCAATGAATATATATATCCTCCTCCTTCTTCTTCTTCTTTTGGCTTTTCCCAGTTAGGGGTCACCACAGCAGATCACCTGTCCGCTCATCATTGGCAGTGGAGTTTTACGGTGTGGAGTTGCCAGCCCAGCGCCCAACCTTCTATGGAAGGCACACACATGCACGCACTCATGGCTAGGGCCAATTTAGAGTATCCAATCCACCTACAGCATGTCTTTCGGATGTGGGAGGAAACCGGAGCACCCGGAGGAAACCCACGTGACCACAGGGAGGACATGCAGATTCCTTCAATATATATAAATATATATATATATATATATATATATATATATATATATATATATATATATATAAATATAGGTTTACCTTCATAAGTGCGTTATGCACTCGTGTGAATCCACTTTGTGCAAAAGGAGATTTTCAAAGTAGCAAAACCTTGAAAAAAAATTGTCCAAATGTGCAATGGGCGAATGCACATTGGCATTCGTTCATTGCAGATTCGACATTGTGGGTGCGGATTGCACTATAGCGGGGATCAGGAAATTATCACTTTCCCCACTGTAGTGTGATCTCGGAGTTAGTATACTTAAAATAGGTGGGTGTGGGAGGTGCAGGGGAGCTTGCTCCCCTGCATTACGATGTGTCTTTGACATTTTAGTTAGAAAATCAGCAAATCAGTTGTTTGATTTGCTGATTTTCGAACTTCTGAGAATGTCAAAGTTTGAAATTTGCGCATTTGTTCTCCCAAATGTGCAATCGATATTGTCATTTCCGACAATATGAAGGTAAACCATAAATATATATATAGAGGTTTACCATGATAAGGTCGAATGCACTAACATCAAATGTGCATTTGACTGGAAAATAACATCTAACATCTAACATCAGTTGTTTGATTTGCTGATTTTCGAACTTCTGAGAATGTCAAAGTTTGAAATTCGCGCATTTGGTTCTCCCAAATGTGCAATCGATATTGTCATTTCCGACAATATGAAGGTAAACCATAAATATATATATAGAGGTTTACCATGATAAGGTCGAATGCACTAACATCAACTGTGCATTTGACTGGAAAATAACATCTAAACCTAACATATCTAAAGAGATGAATGACAAGAATAGTTTGCATGAAAAAGTACATTCCATAATATCGACAGTCCCCTCTTTCAGATACGACAGTTAGCTCACCTCCACTATTTTGCAGGGGGATATGCCCGCTTGCACCCCCCCCACACCCCCTACTTAAATATACCAACTCCAAGATCGCACTACAGTGAGGAATTGGGCTACTTCCCTATTCCTCACTGAAGCGCAACCTCCCTCCACAGTCTCAGTACACACTTTCTCGACTAACCTCATTCGACCACTCGTCATTCAATTTCCTGCCCCGTATAAACCGTGACTTGACGTCCTGCAGTTTGGGTAAGTGATTTAAACCCATATGCACACACACACACACACACACATATATATATATATATATATATATATATATATATATATACAGATACACACACACACACACACACACACATACAGCTCATATATATATATATATATATATATATATATATATATATATATATATATATATATATGTATGTATATATATATATATATATATATATATATATATATATATATATAGATAGATAGATATATATATATATACAGATTGCGGGTTTCCTTTGTATAAATATATAAGACTGCATACCATATGAATGAGCAATTTATGTGTTCTGTTGTTTCTGGTACTAGAGAATCATGTGATTATTTTCCAGAATACCTATTGTAAACAATTGTTGGGGGGGTGAGTACACCCATTGCCAACATTTACGCAAATATTGTTGTACTAATTTGAAAATAATTTGTATTAAATGTAAATAATGTTTAAATACACATATTTTATATTATAAGTATTTTGTTGATTATGATTTTATTATTTGGAGAGGAAACAAACAATCATTTCATTATATCTGTGTGTACTGCATTATAGAATTTTTAATATTCAAGCCATATTATTATATTGAGAAAATACTGACTTTATTATATTGAGAGAATACTGACTTTTTGGATTTAACAGTAAGTGATACTAGGAATGAAGTTATCATCTTTTTTATATGAAACCCACTAAGGCTAATACTTACTTATATCAAAGCATTATGTACCAATGTTATATATTAAAAAAATTGTATGTGAGCAGATGCTAAGCGTTTCATAATGTCCCGTATATGATCACTCTTGCATTACACAGATGAAAGCTGCTGTAGACGAACTTGAAGAAAGAGATTATGATAAAGATATGTTTTAAGATGCAAAGCTGATAGTATGGGATGAGAGAGAGAGAGATACAAGTGCATATTCTACGTTCATTAAAAATAGAACATTGAAGAGTGGGGTCAGGTTTTTAAAAAGATATAAACATTAGGGTCTGTTTATGAATAAAATGAATTATGGAGTGTTGTAAGACATAGGTAATAGATGACTGGTAGATGACTGTTTTTTTTTCCAATATTTTTCTTTATTTTCTTTTTTTTTTAATTTATATTCTTATTTATACAACTCAAACATAATATATTCTCAGCAATGTAGTTACAGTATGGATATTTTTTGAGTGTATTTGTTACATCATGTCATAAGTTTATACTTATCATAAAGCAGACAGAAAAACATAACCAGTGCTAAACAGACTATACTATATACACTATGTACAATAAGTGCTATATTTTTGTCCTAAGGTATGACAAATACATTTCAACCTGCCTTCTTCCTTCTTAGTAGACTTCACACTTATATTCTCTACCACAAATGATTAGTCTAATTCTCCACTAGGTGTGTCTACATTTTAAGAGTTTGTTCTCTATTTCTTAATTTAATATGTTTTCCAGGAGATCATTCTAATATTTTAGAAAATATGAATGCTTATTGGGACTAGTTGTTTTTAGCTTATGTGCTAATATATGTTTGGTTGCTATTTGTCCAAAGCCTCCCATGTTATTTGAGACCTGTCTAACCAGTTCTGGGCAATATATAATTTTATCAACAAGAAGAGAGTAATCAATATATAATGTTGTTGCTTATATACAATTTCTGAGATGTGATATGCAAGATTGAAAATTCTCATGATAATGTGGACTTTTCATACCCCATCTTCTCAAGTCTTACTCTCAATGAATACCACAACTTATAAGCACATTTACAACTCAGGAAGATACGGATGAGATCTACTTTCTGTGAGTGGCAATGCAGGCAGTTTGGGGAGACTTTTGCATTGAAGTTATTTATTATTACTGGGGTTAAATAGGTGTTATTCATGTTCATTAATTGGGTAAATCTAAGTTTTTTTAAAAGGGGGTTAATTTTATTTGGTATTTTAATAGCTTGAATTATTTATCAGTAATTGGATTATTTTGTGTCATCCAATAGTTTGAGAAGAGAAATCATGAGTGATATTTAAGTGATATAATCATTTTATAATAGCTTAAAAGCATTTTACTTTTGTTTTAATAAGTCCCAAAAGATTCTGCATGCATTTACATCAATTTCTTTTATTTCAGAATTACTAGTAACTGAAGTGGTTAGTTCTCTGATTTGTCTTAATATTATGGTATAATCTTTAAGGAGACAAAGAGCTTTCCTTGTGTCTTCCAAAGATTTGTCTGTGTTCATATCGATCCCATCATTTTTTCCCTTTAATTTACTCCCTCACACCAATGGAGCTCAGGAAGTTTGCACTGTAACTTCCAATGGGTGGAGCCTAAGCCTTTTGACAGAAGCAAATTATGTCCTCACATTTCAAACAAATGTTCATATCTGTGGACCCATAGGGCTAATGAAAGAAGTATAAATGGCAAACTCTTCATCACAAACTGTTTTTGTAGTGGTAATATTCTTTAGGCTCTAGGTCTTAAACTCAATTTTATAAGTCACAGTAAACACAGTAACTATTACATTTGTAGTATTTTGTAAACAACTTACAATATCTCAGCAACCACTGTTATATACGTACTGTCAGCAGAATTTTATTCATCTACTTAAGAGCTTATATTTGAGGCTAAGGAGTTCTGTCTGTGTTACCTGTTTGTTGAGATATTTAGAAAAAATGTGAAAATTATATCTATATAAATTAATACCATAAAAACAACAGTTAATATCTATTTACCTGCAGTAGACAGAGGTCAAACATTAATGCAATTGAGTTTGCTGTTGTATAAGCTTTAAGATGAAATCTTTTAAAACCTTGTACATAGCATGGTTTTTCAAATTACTAATGCAAATATGAACAAGCGATATTTGACACTTAGAGGCATCAGTAGGAGTTAACTGCAGATGCACCTGGAGGTATCACTCAGATGTAATGAGATAAAGGGAAGTTAGTTAAGTTTATCATCTCTTTATTTAATCTAAAGTTTGGAGTCAGGTAGATTGGTTGTAACATACTAAATGAGTTAGTAAGATTTAGAGCTTTCATTAGTTTTTGTAATTTTATTATTTTTCATTTTAGCGAGTCATGAATTTTGATATTTTTGGTGATTTCTTTTTTTAAAAAATGGACGAGCCTTTGGGTTTATTTTACAATTCTTAATATAGCCATACCAAATTTTAATCCATGCCACGGTCCAAGCCTTCCTTATTGGATCATAGATCAAAATGTCAATAATTCTACTCAATCATATTATCTCGTAGCATAGTTTAAAGTCTGGTAGTCCTACACATCCATTTTCTTTAGGATGGATTAGTTTTTGATAACTAATTCTAACTGACTTGGAGTGCCAGATGAATTTACTTAGATGTGTATTCCATTTTTTTAAAGAAATTGTTTTGTATTTTCACATTTGATGCATTAAATTGAAGTAATAGTCTTGGAAGAATATTAATTTGATAATTGCTACTTTTGAGAGTAAAGGTAGCTTTATTATTCACCATCTTAGAACATCATGTTCAATTTCTCCCCACAGTTTTAGGAGGTTATTTTGGAGAAACAGTTTTTGTTCATGATGAAAGGATAATGCCAGATATCTTAGGGAATATTTTAATTTTATTTCCAAGTCTGAAAAGTATAGGCCTATAGTACCATCTGCACTCAGAGGGAATATACAAGGTTTTGTAGGGTTGATTTTGGAATTAGAATTTTTTAAATTTATTAATGGATTCTAATATTTTATTCAAGTTAGTATTTGGGAGTAAAAAGTATAGATTTAAATTGTCATCAAAAGCTGTTACTGCTATTTTATTATTAAATAGCTCCAGGATAAGGTGAAAAGCTTTTTGCTTTATGAACAAAAACAGAGGTTCTATGTAGAAGTTAAAGAGAAATGGGAACAGAGGACATCCCTGTCTAGTTCCATTCAAAATGTTAATTGGACTAGAATTTGTTTTGTTTATATATATAGTGTTGTATGGGAATTCACATAGAGAATTTTAATTATGTTTATGAATGTTTGCGGTATATCAAAGTACGGTTAAACAGAAAATAATAAGTTGTGGTTTAATCTGTCAAAAGTCCTGCACAGGTCTAGTGTGAGTGTATTTATTGGCTTCTTCTGATGCTTGGATAATAAAATCATTGTAGCCAGTGTGAAGACAGGTGAAGGCTGCCAGCCAAGCTAGATATAATTTTGTAGATAATTCTGTCATTTGTAAATATTACTGTAAGCCACAGGCTTGTTCTCTTAAATGTGAAAAGACTGTATTGGATGTTGAATTGAAAAAAATGTAGCAACAATGCACTCTGCTGTAAGAAAGCTGATAAGTCAAGCATGTCATGACTGTCTTTGATCTCAGGGCTCAGAGCTGAGATGTCTGGATGAAGGAATTCTGGCTATTATTTTGAGACCAGAGTTAATTGCTAAAATTTACATGTATAATTTCTTTTATTGCTCTGGCTTCCTGACTAGTTGCAGGATCAAAAGGACTATTAACCTCTGAGTTTCTGTTAGCCTGGGAACCAGAAAGAAATTATGTAATCTGAAATGAATCAGTGGTACTGTGTTATCAATTTAATGACAGAGAGACTTAGAGCATTTAGCATTTGTCTTGAGAACATCCAACTCACCAGCACTCTGCCTGTGTTCTATATATAAGTTTATTTTAGAACTGTGTTTTCTCTTAGATATAGCTATGAACTAGGAAGATTAGATTAGTTTCTTTTGTATTGATGTCAGAACGTTTCTACTGTATTATTTTAAGTATTTCTCTGTGATCTCTGAGCTCTTGACTAGCACTGTGTAGTAAGAAGTATTGTCTTGTGTTTTTATTATTTGTTATTAAATATTTTTAAACCTTTCAACTTTGGCTGTTTTGTGTAGAGATAATTTAAGCTCTAGAGTGCATTGCATGTATATAGTGATACTGTCCACGTCACTCCAATAAGCTTTGCTGTTCAGTCACACTTACCATTTGGATAATAATATTGCACAGTGATAATTGGATGCCCTTTGTTAAGGGCCTTTTTAGTAGCTGATATTAGTGGGTGGTGGCAGCTGGTACTACCTTTTAGACTGGGCAGAAAGGGGCACAACTGAATAATCTGTGCCAGCCTTCCCCAGGAGTGTCTGTGTGGTTGTATAAAACTCTTATCTCAAAGTGTGTGCATCTGTCAGCTACGTGGGCAGGGGCACGAAGCATTGGTTGGACAGAGAGGGTGCTGGAGGTTTTAGCTTTTCCACAAGGCTGAGATTTGGACCCTTTAGCTGTCCCAGTGGGGAGTCTTATTGAGGATCTGGAGACAAAGGGAGAAATCAGCCCCCAACTGACTGTGATTTCTGTGTGCTCTTCAGTGAAATTGTACTTCAGTGTATGTGCATTTGTTATCTGCCCCTATGTGGATGCCCCTCACTGGTGTTAGTGGTGAGAATTGAGGCTCTTTGATTGCTGGACCAGTGCACGGGCGTCACATCAAGTATTAGTATATTGTCACAGGTTTGTCTGTTCTGTATAAAACCTGATTGTTCTGGTGATACTATGTTTGGCATTGTGTTTTTTAATCTATTTGCCAAGACTATTGCTAATATTTTGATATCTAAGTTCATCAGGGAAATTGGTCTGTAGTTCATTGGGTTCTTATTGTCCGTTTTCCCTTTAGGTATAAGGATTGTCTTGGAGTTGTTTAAGCATAGGTCTGAGATACCATGTTCATTAATATAGTTATATATTGTCAATAGGAGGTCTGATAACTTTTGCCCAAAGGTTTTATAAAATTTAGCTGTATAGCTTTCAGGACCAGGATCCTTGCTTGATTTAAGGTTTATTATTGTCAGTAGGAGTTCTTGTGTGAAATGAGCCAAAAAAAGATCCTTTTGGGTTTGAATTATGTTAGGAAATTTCAAAGATTTTAATTAAAGATCTCTCTCTTGTTCCATAAAATCTTGAGTTTGTTATACATATTGTTGGGAATATATATCTTCAAATACTTTAATGATTTCTTTATTTGTATTATAAGAGTTTCCTTGATATTCTATTTCTGTTATAAGTGGAGCACTATTACTCATTTTTGTTACTCTCACTAGTATTTTTGAAGGACTTCGAACCCATTCTGAATATCTAACTAATTTTTTCAATTCTTTAAATGAGTAATGCTTTCCATTTTATTGGTATATCTCATTTTGACAGCTGTTCAATTGTTCTTCTAGTGTTGGGTTAAAGTTATTCTGTAGCTCCACTTCAGTTTTATTTATTCTTTTTTTAATTGAATCTCTTTATTTCTGAATATTTTTATAATAAGCTTTTTTGCTCAGCATTCCCCTAACCTGAGCTTTAGCAGCTGTCCATTTCATGTCATACGGAAATTGAGAGGGAATTGTATTGTTTTCCAGTTATTCCAAAATGTTGCTTATATCCTGTATTACATCCTTTTCTTGAAGCAGGTTTGAGTTTACGGACCAGTTATACTCCCTTATTTTCAAATTTGCAGCTTTTGGCCATTTTATACTTAATGTAATCTTGAAGTGATCTGAGAAAAATCTAGGTGTTGTATGACACTTGATCTCAGCTCTTAAAAATATTTCTGAAAATAAAGAGAAATCCAATCTAGACCATGTTTTGTGGCAGTGGGAGTAATATGTAAATTTTGCCATATTTGATCTGTTATCTTGAAATCGATATGGGTCAAACAGATTAAAATCTATTTTTAAGTCGAAAATTGCTATAGAGGCCTAAGTGTTGTATACATTTCATTTGCTAGATCAATCTGATATGGGATCTATTACTAAGTTCCAATCACTCCCAGTTATGTAATAATAATTAGGAAAGAGATTTAAGATGTTATATAATGACATACTAAATTCTTGTTGCCTTGTGGTAGGGCCGTGTATATTCAAAAATAGTATTGGTTATCTAGAGTAGAGTTTTTACCACAGAGGATTTGTTCCTTAACTGAGTATTTAATTATAATTGCCACCCCTTTACTATTAGTTTTATTGCCCGACACAATAATTACTTTTCTCCATTTTTCCATGTCTCGTACCCAGTTCTCAGATAACATGCATGTTTCTTGGATGAATATTATTTCTGCTCCTGATTTGTATACTAAGTGAAATAGTATTTTCCTTTTCTTTTTCTCCTGAATCCTTTTAATGTTCCATGAGTCTATTGTCCGCATTCCCTTTTCTTTCCTTTATCTCCCTAAAATATGGCTGTGGCAAGATTATCTCCTTCCACCAAAGTCTTTGTTTTTTTAGGCAGGTTAACATGAGTCTGTTCTTATAGCACTTTAGTCTTCCAGCAATAAATCTGTGCCTGACCACACATCCACATTGCCAGGAAGAGAATACTAAGCTATGAGAGAGATTTCTTTTTATAATCATGATGATAACCTTGATAGTTTTTATTTCCTCTATATAACAACTTTTCAGTAGCTTTATTAACACTAAAATTATAAACTAAGTAACCTGAGTCTAGCATACCCTTCACCATTCACCTTCAAGAACTCCATGATTCATATATGATATGTGTAGCCAGAATTGTGTTTACCATTTTAAAATAGCCCATCATATTTTATATTCTTTTTACACCCCCCTTGACTTTTTTATTTATTATATTTAAATCCTGAGAACTTTCATTACATAACTTACAAGTTGGAATGCTGGAAGGGCTAAGTGATAAATTGTACTATGCTTCTAATCCATGCATAAACCATAAACAGTCTTTTTGTAGTTATTTGTTTTACAGCAGATATTCAGTTAGAGTGAGAGCAATAGGGTTATGATACTCAAGTAAACAACATCTCACTCACTAACTAGTCACACAAAACATTTTTAACAAATTGTTTTAAATACTAAGTTCAGAAATACTGTACACTATACTGTAAAACAGAAGGTCACATTGATCTTTCGTGTTACAGTGCACTCGCTCTTATGACACTACACACATACTAATTTTTATCATTCAACATTTGCATTCAAATTTGTATCATGATTATGTAAGTATAAAGTGCAGATTTAATGTGGATATTTTCTTATCAGGCAAGCTGTAGTAGAACCACTTTCTTCCAAACATAACTAGACCTCATTTCAGCTACTTAATTAATTGGAGCTCTGAGGTTGACAAAGAAACTTTTACCTTTAAGTGTTTTAAATTATTAGCATATGCAATTGTAATCTATTTTCTCAGAGTCTTTAAATTATTCAAAACTGACTTAAACTTTATTTAAAGCATGTTTTACAACAAGGACCCGATCAACAGTCCATTACTGGCCTACTTTAGTGACTGAGTGTTCGTTCCCCTTTAATTCTCATTGACTTCATCTGATTGAATATTCAATGAGTTTACACTCCTTTTATTTGGAGTCTACTTGCTTTCTGCTCTGAGTTATTGTTAAAATTACTTTTCTTTTTTCTTCCTGAAAATCTTTTTAACATTTAATTTCTTCTTCCTTATTGTCTACTTCACAATATAACCAGCCTTTCAGGTTGTTGTCGGATTACTTTACCAGAAGATGAACAGGAAATGTCAGAGCTAATACAGTCCATGACGGGAACACGATCTCCCAAACTCTCACTGCAGGTTGATTCTCATTTGGTTAGCAGGTTACGTAGACAAATGGAAAAAGCCAACTTCTGGTTAAATTATGCTTTGCTTCTTTCTACATTTAACCCTTGGATTTTTAAACATTCAATTTACCACAGCTTACTTGGATTAATCTGAAGAGTAAGTATCCGGTAGTTCATTGAATGTTTTTTGAAATACACTTTTAACTTCTTTAACAGGGTCAGCCGTGTATTTACTTTCCATGTATTGAAAGCTCAGCATACTAGGTTATCACATCTGGAATTAAATTTTTTTTTGCAATTAGGTATGCACAGAATGGTGATAGTTGTCATCTTTGCTGCTTTATCTGGATTGACAGTTCTTGTGTGAAGGTTATTTTGTTTCTGTTCAAGACTATGTTTTTTCTTTCTTTTTTTTTTTTTGCTGTTAAGATTTTATTGACATCTTGATAATTTAGATCTTTAGCAGAGATTTACCTAGGTTTACCAAGTGTTTGAGTTGAGCAGATAGCTCGATGTGCCCTTTCAATCACCATCTTACTTGCTTCTACTGTATTGTCTAATAGGCTACCCACTATTTGTTTTATTATTTCAATTAGTTACAAATGGTCATATGTTTCTGGAACTCCTCTAATTAAAATATTATTGCTCTCACTACTTGCTTCCAAGTTTATGATTTTTGTTGCATGTCCTGAATGCTCTTGGCATAGGTTTCATTACCTTTTTGTAACAGTTCTAGTTTTATTTCATTTTCTGCTACATTGGCTTCTGTCTTTTCTAAACATGAAGCTATTTGTTTTATTGTGCTGCCGAAACTGGAGAGTTGGTCGGAGAAGTTTTGGATAGCCATTTGCAAAGGTTGTAATGCAGTTTTTAGATACTTTAGGCCTGAGAGTTGCTCCGTTTTGGTCTGTTGGTTGCTTTTGTGCTTTCTTGTTGTTTTACAGTTCTAGGTTTTTTATTACAGTTTCCTTTTCAGGTGTTGCAGCTGTAGTTTATTTTGTTTTGGTAGCTTGTGCTTCCATTGAGTCTGCTTCCTTGGACATCATTTTTAGTTTACAGGATAGATCAGACCCTCTTATTCCACTTGTCTGTTTTTCCAGAGGTTAGGTTGAAGATTTTTCCTTTAGTATTTCACAGCAAGATATATATATATATATATATATATATATATATATATATATATATATATATATACACCTTTCTGGCTAATTAATAATTACTGGTAATTTAAAGGGCTAATTTCTTGCTTATTTCTTTGCATTTTCTGACTTTCTGATTTGGCTATTTTATGGATTTTGAGGAGCCTTGAGGTTGATGTGCTCATAGGATATCTGCAATCTTGATTGTTGGTAGATGCCTTTATATGAGATAGTAAAGTATTTTGGAGGGATATGAATGGGATATGAGTAGGTTATTAAGGAAGTGATGGCAGTGAAATGTATCAAAGAACAAGGCATAGATAGTGGGATTTTATCAAGAGATGTGGTAGGTGTGTGAAGTGGACTTGGTGTAGAAATAATGAGTGAGAGAAGGAAGTGCCATAATGTAAAACTATTATACTGGCGAGAACAAGTTTGAATGAAATTTGCTGTAAGCAAAGGTGAATGTTTGGAGCTAGCACATTGGCAGAAGTGAGTAAGAAATGGTATATTGTAAGTTGTGAGTGTGTAGAACAAGCACATTGAGAGTTAAGGGAAAATATGCAGGAGCTTTTAGGAGCATAACTATTTGTGAGATGTGAAAAGAGGGAAGGAGAATAAGGGACAGATGGAGATTGAAGACATATTAAGGAGGAAATGAATATTGACAGGTTAAATGAGTTTATATGCTATATATATGTAAATATGTTTGTGTGTGTGTGTGTGTGTGTGTGTGTGTGTGCGTATATATATATATATATATATATATATATATATATATATATATATATATATATATATGTGTGTGTGTATCTGTGGGTGTGGGTCTATATTACTTTATCAAAGGTTCATTTCTGCAAACCTTCATTCTTCAAACCATATACATCGAATGTTCACTTCCACAAGCATTCAGTTCGATGAATGATCTTCCCACGGAAAGGAAAGAGTTGCCCAGCATCAGAAATATGCCCTTTTCCCCACTGTAGTGCAAACTCTGAGCTGGTATATATTGTTCGGGGGGGGGGGGCACAGCCTCCTACCTGGGTGGGTTTAAAATACTATGCTTTGTGTGACAGTCTGAATGCTTGACAACTTGTTAGTTTCTCTGGGAAAGTAATTTGTTGAACTAAACTTTTGTGGAACATTCGCTGTATATAGTTCAATGAACAAAGGTTCAAGGGAATGAACCTTCAATAAATTGATATAGACCCATATATATATATATATATATATATATATATATATATATATATATATATATATATATATATATATATATAGGTTCACTATGAAAGACCGAAAACCCACAAGACTGATGCCCATAATCCCGAGACTAAATACCCGAAAGATCAGAAGACCGACGGACCACATAGTGCGAAATTCAAAATCACAAACGATCAACACACATACAGTACAATACACACATACACATACACACAGTGTCCCCCCAAACCCAAACAAATAATCCTACACTTAGTTAAAATGGGGCACAAGCACCCCTGCACCCCCATGTGGGGAGCTGCACCTCCCACACCCCCCTACTTTAATATTCTAACTCTGAGATCCCATAAACACACACAAAGTAAACTCACACCCACACATTACAGTCCCTCACACACACACCACAGTCACAACACACACTAACACACACACTAAAGCCCCTCACAAACACACTTACACACAGATACTTACCTGAACTGCAACACCAGAAGCACTAACGCAATATCCCTTAACATCGGGATTTTGAATTTTGCACTTCTGGTCTTTCGGTAATGTGGCGTATCGGGCTACTGGTTTCGGTAATTTGGGCATTGGGATTCTGAGCATTCGGTATTTCATAGGGGACTTATATATATATATATATATATATATATATATATATATATATATATATATGGTTCCCCTTCACAATCTTGAATTACTGAATGCTCGAAATTCAGTAACTCGAGACTGTAAAGACGAACCAACAAAAATCCCGAAACCCACAAGCACGAAAACAAAAAACCCCGAACATACAGAACACATGCACCACACAACATGCACAACATACAACCCACATCACATAAACTACAAAACCTACACTACATGTACGCAGGCGGGCTGTGCCCCCACCCCTACTTATATATTCTAACTCCGAGATCGCACTAATACACAAAATAAAAAACACCACACAGACATTTTACAGTACCTCGCACACACACACACAAATACAGACACATCCAACACTCACACTCATACTCCCACCTCCCTACCCTAACCCACACACACAACTTACAAAACGCACACACTTACCTTCACTTCCGTAAAACATCCCAACTCACACACTTCCCATCCCGTAGCTGACATGCATAAATGCGAATTCGAGATATTTGTATTCGCACTTATGCAGATTCGCGCTTATGGGTTTTCGACTTTACAGTCTCGAGTTACTGAATTTCGAGCATTCAGTAATTCGAGATTGTGAAGGGGAACCATATATATATATATATATATATATATATATATATATATATATATATATATATATATATATATATATTAGATGAGTTAGATAATTGTTATGAGAAAGAATGAAGTGAAGTGGACTGTATTAAATGGAAATGGTGAAGAAGAGAGTATGTGAGAAGTTATGGAGTGAGGTAAGTGAATGAGTGCGGTATTAACAGAATAAGTTTAACAAAAAGATCCAGAGGTCTTGGTGGGAGTGACTCAAGCAATATATGTATTATACAGAGGGTAAATAGTGCTGAAACATTAAAGTAATTAAGGAATAGACTTAGTAGAATTAAAAGAAAGTAAAGCAGATGTGAAATCTCATGGGTGGTGAAGAGAAGAATAAAAATTGCTACATATAATGCCTATGATCTCATCAAAGGGAAGGGATTGGGTAATGTTTTCAGAAGAACAGAGGCATTTGCAATCCTAGAGTAATCACATATCTGTCCCCAGCAATAGTATAAATAATGCCTGTGTGCACATCACAGTATAAAGTTTGTGTGTGTGTGTGTGTGTGTGTGTGTGTGTGTGTGTATGAGAGTAGGAAAGAAGTATTATCTTAAGCTTTCAGATTATAGTCAAGCAATGACTGTTAAATGCACAAGATGTGACAGAACTAAACAGAATATTTATGTTATTAGTAAACTTACAGGCATTAAAACAGAGAGAGAGAGAGATAAAAGCAGCTTCTTTTAAATGTCACAATGTTGTAAAATATGACATTTTGCCGAGCCTGAAATGAAAGTCACTGTTTAGTGGGATAAGTTAAGACCTGAGCAAAAGTATTATGAGGAGTTATAATTACAGGGACTTAGAGTACAGAATAGGAGATGTAGGTAATTTTTCAATGTAAGAGGGTAGAAGGTATATTAGTGCATGTTTATTGTGTGTTGCTGGTCAGACTAGTATGGGATAATGAAAGGTAAATATATCCAGATTAGATCTTCTGCATATGAATAGGTAGGAACATATTGATCCATCAACAGCATTTTCATTCAGTGCTGTACAGCCAATGGGAAAAGAACCAAAAAAGATTCAAAGGACTTCATTGGCAAGTTTTTTTCAGGGGTACATCCCCCCTGCAGCCCCTGTGACCCTGAACTTAAATATACGTACTGGAAGTTTGCACAAAAGTGGAGAAAAAAAGAAAACTCCAATATCATTAAAACTCATTTTGCTCTTTTCCCATTAATCATATAGCACTCAAAAAATGCTGTTGATGGATCAAATAAATATATGCACTTTAAATAATGGGATATATGTAGGGGCTGCAGTGAGAGCAAAGTATAGCTAGTATCCAGATAGTAGAGAAAGAAGATGTTATAGATGTGATCTGTGCTGAGAAAATGGAATTGGTTGTGTCTGAGACAGCTATACTTGTAAACAGAGATAGGGCAAAAAGATTTGATGATCGACATAATTGAAAGAGAGCTTGAGCATGAAGCACCCTTAAAGCAAGCAGGTAATGTGCTGGGGGTGTTAGTGATCCAATGGTGTAGAGTCACGGCAGTGCATGTGAAAAAGTATTAGAGTTAGGCAAGCATTAAGCAGGTTTATGTGGGAACTAAAGTGCACTAAAGAATTTTTATTCAGATTATTTGAAGTTGGAATCTGTTACTTCAGTTTTCTAATGTACATAGAAATGTTTAGGTATAAATTAAATGTCTTGTGAGATGGGAATGGGAAAAATCATTAACTCAGCGCAGGTGATGGGAAATCAGATAGTTTGCAAATATGAGTACTGATATGCTGCAGATCAGTAAGTATACAGCTTTTCTCTGAGTAAGTAGAAGAACAGTGCTCAGATTAAGTTGTTCCTGTACCTCTATAGTATCCAGGATTTGGCCTTACATTTACTCCTGTCCTATGCACCTAACGTTTTTGATTTTCTGCTAAAGAGTGTCATACTTCTTACTATTCAGAAAATGGATGCTGGTGTAAAACATGTTCTATTAAAACAGCTATAATTGTTATGTACAAGAGCTGCCTGAATATGAAAATGACTGTCTGCTGTCTTTTGATTATTACTGCGACTTTGCAGGACTGATGAGATTTTTGTGAAGCAAATCATTTTGTACTTCTTAACTATCCTTATCATACTTCTCAACTATCATTGATTTCACATAATTTTCCTGATATTGCCTTATATTTTTGTTGTATTCCTCATAAAAGTTTTAATTTTAATTCTATCATAAATCGCTGACGATTAAAGTCAGATAGCAATGCCAGAGACTGGATTTTCATACTTGCATACCGATGGAAAACCTGTTGTTCTGTTAAGATTTTAAGTGAATTAATATCTTTTCTAAGTGAATTGGAGCTATATTAGAAATATTTTTTGCACCTGATTTATACTTTACTTTGGTTTATGTTTGTGCAAAACAAATGAAATACATTTATTGTTGCCATTTTGTTTATCAGAATAAGATGTTTGAGGTGTGCATTGATAGTATGAAGCTAGAATTGCTGACTGTGGGTCAGGAGCTATCTATGGATGAAAGTATCTGAAACAATCACCAGTCTGAGTATGCTGGTCTGATATGAATCTGTGTTAAGTTAAACTGAATACTTTATTGCGGCTATACTTGCTGCTGTACACCTGTGTGAAACAAACTTGGAATATATTACTGTAACAATTATTTTTATTACAACAGGATGTCTAAGTGAGGTGTACTCCATTAGTAATGTGGCTCTGGGTGGATGTTGTAGGCTGTCTGTGGATAAAAGTAACTTAACCTCTTATCATCTGCTCATTTTAAACAGTCTTTACTCTGGTTTTGCAGGACTAATGTGCATTTGTGTGAAGTAAGTTGCAATAGTTTACCATGATTACTGTGTGTTTGTATGAAAAAACTTGAAGCATGTTACTGTGGCCATTTCTATTGTTGTTTTCCACCATCAGTCATATGAGGTATACATAGTCAGCAATGTAGCTATAATTGCTAGATATAGGGTCTGTCTGTCAATAGAAATGACTGATCCTACAGTCACGATCAAGTTAAACAGTTATTAGTCTGGGTTTGCAGGACTGGTCTGCATTTATATAAAGCAATTTAGAATACTTTACTGTGGCCATTTTCTATCACAGTCAGATATACACCCCCTCAACCTTTCCTGATTTTGCAGGTCATATATGATTTACCTCATATATGCCCTATCCATTGTAAAACTTTTGATTTTCTAGTAAATCAGTGATTATAGTCAGTCAATAATGCCAGTCATTATATTATAGTATCATACCGCTTATTGTTCAAAAATGCATGTTGATGCAAAACCTGTGGTTCTGTTAACTTTTTATGTGAATTATAGTACTGATCCTAATTCTGAGCCCCTTCCCTCATTATTTTTGACTTTGTTCAGAATTCTTGAGCAAAGAAGCTGAGAGGTATGATCAGATATGAGATGGTAACAAAGTGGCTGTAACTAATGACTGAAGGCATTGTGGATTACAATGACAGCAGTTCAAGTGTTTTTTCAATGTTTGACATGTTATAAAATGGGTAATTGTGTTATTATTGGTTATTGTATTTTGTTTTGCTGCAAGTTGGAAAATGTTCAAGAATATACATTTAAAACATACTCATATTTTTGTTTGATTAAACAATAAAGTATTTTGCTTTATTAAACAATTCCATTATGCAGTCTTGTCTATTCTCAATGAGATACTTTAATAAAAATGAATAGAAATGTGCTACATTTTTAATGACACATGCTACTTTTTATTATATGCAGTTAATGATGCAACAGTTAACGATGTAAATTGTAAAACTTAGGAGTTCCAATTGTGTCTTGTTTACTGCTCATCCAAAGGTAATATTTGATTTACAGTTGATAGCACACACAGGAGATGTAAGCAAGATAGGAACAATTTAATTTATTACTTGCTCTGTAGGGGTCTGTAGGGAGCCTATGTAAATGGCATTACAGACACAAAACAGATAATACCAAAAGGCAACAGGAGAAGTTTAAAATGTGAAATATGATTAATATTGTTCATTTTTAGAAATTCATTTCCTAGTTCATATTTTAGCCATTATGCTCAGCTGACCACCAACTTCCAAGACCTATTGATATGAAGAACAGAACACCAGTGTCACCACCATGGACAACATAGATTTTCTTTATTATACACATGCACAAGTTAAAAGTTGAAGTGGAAATAAAATAATCCCCTTAATTTCAACACCTTAAGCGCTTTCGGATTCTCCTTCTTCAGATCGTATAACAGGAGCACAGAAATTAACAAGAGACATCTCTGATTTTAAGCAGGGATGAATCTTTGAGTGGCCTAAAGAAGAAAGGCAATTCAACATGAGAAATCAGCAGTCTACTAGACCGTTACCTAATATGACTTTACATTCTAGTAGTATGCCTGTAACCAATGGGGAAACAGGAGTTAATAACATAAATGAAGAATGAGTCTTGGAGATGATACCATTTGAAACTAAAAATATTACAGTGAATTCTGCCAGTTTTTCGGCAGATGTATAGAGAGCAAATACATCTAATATAGGGACTAAACCCAAAACAGAAGCCATCCATACACCTATTGTTCATAGTCTACCATTTTTTTAAACAAACTTGGCAAAAGAATCCAACAGTCAGGAGAGAAAGAGGAAGAAACCAATGTGACAAATCACTGCAGCCTGGTAGTGAATTTATCTAAGGTTCAATTAAAAAAAGAACAACTTCAATTATTGGACAAGGGCCTAACATTTATTCCTTCCCTTTTGTTGGATTTAAGTGAGTTTACCCTTGAAGCAAAATATTTTGGCAGAAATGTATCTCTAAGAAATATTTTTGGGAATTGATCTAACAATTCAACACCAAGCTTGAAAAAACCAAGCACTTTTGTTCCCATAAACCGTCCCACGGTGAGGTGAATCTTTTTATTAAACTCTGCGAGAATGAGGTGGAGAAATTAAGACAAGGGAACTCCCAAACCTTACTGTATTTTAACATCACCCTGCAGGAAAAGAAGCCTTATTTGAATTACAAAAATATCAGGACATACTGATTAAACCCTCAGACAAATGTGGTGCTATAGTGGTACTTGATTCCAAATGGTATTGTGACTCAATGGAATGTATGCTACAAGACTGGAAGACTTATGAAAGGATAAATAAGTCAGAATTAGATAAGAAAATTGCTAGAGTAAAGGAAGATTTATATGACATGTTGATGCAAGTACATTTGGGCCAGGACCTGTATGAATTTTTTGAAACACCCCATGCGACCATACCCTCCATTAGTGGACTGCCAAAAATCCACAAAGATATTGTTAATCCTCCCTTACATCGCATTGTGGCTGGCTGGGGCTGGAGTACAGAACCTTTATCAATATATGTGGAAAAGGAATTAAAAACCTTGCTAACAGCTATTGCAATGGTTCTTAAAGACACAGGTACATTTCTAAGCCAGTTGAGCTTAATCTTCTTCTTCTTTTGGCTGCTCCCGTTAGGGGTTGCCACAGCAGATCAACTGTTTCCATTTCTTCCTGTCCCCTGCATCTTGCTCAGTCACACCAACCACTTGCATGTCCTCTCTCACCACATCCATAAACCTTATCTTAGGCCTTCCTCTTTTCCTGTTACCTGGCAACTTCATCCTTAGCATCTTTTTCCCAATATACTCTGCATCCCTCCATAGCACATGTCTAAACCAACGTAATTTTGCCTCTCTGGCTTTGTCTCCAAACCTTCCAACATTCTACTGGTAACTCTGGACATTTGTAGCCTTTTCACCTCCATTCCCAGTGATTATGGTGTAGAGGCTGTGAGAAGTCTGTGCAGGAGAATTCCACATAGTCTAGACTTGGATCTCATTTGCACACTACTTGAGATTATTTTGGAAACCAACATTTTTTACTATGGGAAGAGTTACTATTGACAATGCAGGTGGGTTGCCATGGGAACACCGTGTGCCAATAGTTACTCTAACCTGGTGTTATTGGAATGAGAAAAAGAGAATGTTTTGAGTACCTCAAATCCTTTGTATGAAAATGTATCATTTATGATCATTTTGTTGATGATGGTTTTCTCCTATGGAATGGTGAGGAGCAACAGTTGTAAGATTTTGTAATTTATCTAAATGAGACTACCACCTTTTTGAAGTTCACAGTCCAATGTTCTTATGAAGACATAGATTTCTTGGATGTAAAAATATTCTTAGACCAAGAAAGAAAGAAAAATCAGTACATCAATACATAGAAAAGACACGTAGAAAAATCATTATCTATATAGGAGCAGTATGCATCCTAAGCATATCTCTAAAAACATCATGGAAAATGAGATAACCAGGATATCAAGATTATGTATTCAAGAATCTGACTATGAAAGAGAGAAACTACAACTGCAAACTAATCTAAAAGAAATAGTTTACACTACCCAAGATATTAACTTAAGTACTGAGAAATCGTTCAATCTTAGGAGAAATAAGGGCTTTCCATACCTCCATAAAAAAAAAACACTGTTGCTACTAAAAGAACTGATGACCATAACATCAGAAATAATTATATCAATTTTATCTTGACTGCAATCAAGTTTGTAAGATGATAAAGACGTTTTGCCCAGTGCTCACACAAGACCACAAATTGAGAGAGATTGTAGGTAAAACACCGAAGTTTACTTTTAGGAACAAAAAGAACCTTAAACAGTTACTTTGTGTAAAAGATGGTTTTCCATATATAAGTAATAGAAAGAGAAAAGGTACTCTGTTGTGGCAGGTGCTCAGCGTGTAGTAGCATTGACACTAACAATTTCTTTAAACATCCTGTTAATGGAAAAGAATATCAGTTTTTTTGCCATGCCGATTGCAATGCACAACATGTGGTCTACCTTGCAACTTGATTGGACTGTCCAGCCTATCATGTTCGGAAAAAGGATCAAATGTTTAAAAACAGAATTTTAAGACATCTCCGTGATATTCGAAATAGGGACTTTAAAAATGCCCTTACTTGTCATGCTATGCAGTTCCCTTTTCATAGTTTTAATTTTAAGGTTATAGAGAATACTTCTCATGGTATGAAACAAGAGGACATCATTAACAACACTGAAAGGAATGAGGTGAAATGGATTATTAACTTAAGAGTGGACAGACAGCCAGGGTTGAATGCGGTAGTACCATTGAGACCTATGCTAAATAATAGGAGAACTATGATTGGATAATAAAAAGGAGTGTCTCGCTTTGGTCCTTTTGATTGGATGACAGCTTATAGGCCATTTAGAAGGCATTAGCTCGGAGAGTGTATGATTGGATGTTAATACTTTTTAATTGAAAAGTTCCCCTTCCTGTTATACGATCTGAAGAAGGAGAATCCAAAAGAGCTTATTGTGTTGAAATTAAGGAGATTATTTTATTTCTACTTCAACTTTTAACTTGTGCTTGTGTATAATAAAGAAGATCTACATTGTCTGTGGTGGTGACACCAGTGTTCTGTTCTTCATTGTTTTACACTTCTCCGTTGCACCTTCAGCAGTTACAGGTACTTCATTTGGAAGACCTATTGATATCTCCATTCTCTCTGCCTGGTACTACCCCCTAAAGGTAGGACTACCTCAGCAGAATGGAAAGAGGTGGAGACAGTTATAAGGTAGGGGTTGCATCATTTTCCTAGTACTAACTTTGTGTGAGGCTGCAGCAATGAGTTGGTAAGGGGAATGGAGAAACAACAGGAGAGCAGCAGGAGAGAGTCCAAGTTGCCTGCAGTGTCATACTGCATTGCTAGTGCAATAATTTTCTATATATACCTCCTAACACCCTATGCATACCTAGTGAACACTACATTGGAGGGCATTCATTGGGTGTAGTGTGAGACTGTCACTTTCATGAATGGTATTAATCTTATCCAAGCCCATCACCTGCAGCAAGCACATTATGCATGTTTTCTCCAGTCTCCACTATGCAAATTGGTGCACTTTTGGATCAGTGCACTTTTGGTGTGTCCAAGGCACATGCCCTAACCCTACCCCTGAGAAAAGGCACCTGCGATGTTAAACAATCTTGGATTACCTGGGCTAGTGAAGATTTTATCCTTTTATGCAAATGGAGTTGGCAGTTTTAAAAGTTCATAAATGTTAGACATAAATTACAGAAGAGTTATATGCCAGCTGATTATAAATTTATATTAATTGATCAGCACATCAATTCCTAAGCATAATCAAAACAGATTGTACAGTACTACATTGCTGATTAACAAAATGTTCCATCAGTTTTCATTGAACTGGTTTGCTAAAGGAATGCTTTCCTGTTTGTTTATAAAATACTATTAAATGGTATATTTCTGCAGATGCAAGACTAAGAGCAACCACAGATAATCTATTACTCATGCTGCACAGCACTTGCAAACATTACTTCCTTACTTTTACCCACCTAAATTACATTATTAATGCTGCAAAATGGGTAAACAGTTAGTATACTTCCTTCAATGACAGAAGCAGCAGAAGCCTGCAGGCTTTATCCCCGGCACTGAGAATTCTTTTCATATACTGACACTGTTATACATTCTAAATGGGGGTAGAACACTGCTGAGGTGTGGCTATTGGATGAGACATTAAAGAGTGGTCACATCAGCTGAAATGATGGCAGTTAGGATGTTAATTATCGAATCAATAATACTTATCAAAACAAGAGCAGAGGAACTTTTATTCAACATAAATACAGTATTACAATTCAAATATCAATGGCAGCCAGTCATGAAGATATATTCTCAAGTTGTTTTTGACTTCTGAAATTATTTGTTGAAGTAACCAAATTTTGTTATACAACACTGAATGATGGCATTCTTGCAGCCCACACAATAATATACAATCAAATAAAATAATCTACCTCAGTCAGTAAAGACCTATAAAAAGTACAACTTTCAAATTGTGCAACTGTGGCATTAACCTCATACATATGAGGCAGTTTACAGTGTTGTTCTAGCATAGGGCATTCTAAAAAAAGACACGTTGCTAAGTTTCTTTGACACATTCACAAGTAGCATGAACATACCATCATTAGACTGCTTGTAGTTCATCTTACCCTTCACAGGTATATACGCATATGACAACTTCCACATGAAATCTAACAATTGGGATTGACTGTGTAACAGCATTTCACTTCTCAATGTAGCACTATAGTAAATAGATAGAAGATAGTAAGTAGTAATAGATAGTAACCCCTGCCACCCTGGAACAAAACAAAATTTGCCTAACAAGAAGAAATATGGTTGTTTTCTCAAAAATACAATCCTACTATAAGTAAATTTCCACTTCAGGTTTTTTTTTCTCTGCAGCTCAAACTTTCTTCCAATTAATCTAAACAATCACAAAATGTGAAGAACAACCATAACCATCTTTTAGATACTAGTAAAATAGATAGTAAAAGTGTATTTATTTCACTGTTCAAACCTGCAGATAAAGGAACTAAATTAGTTATAATGCACCATTCCCAATATGCAAATATGTGTTTTGAACATTTAAATGATAAAGATACTTATGCTGAAGTGGAATTTAATGTGCATTAAACAGCATTAGATAAATATCAAAAATTGTTAGATAAAGGGGTGAGATTGGGTTATTTCACACATGATGATATGAAAAAAAGTTTAATGTGGATGATTGTAAAATGGCCCAATTTTATTGCTTACCCAAGGTACATAAGGATGTTATTAATCCACCAGGCCATCCAATAGTGTCAGGAATTGAGTATTTTCTTTATCAAATAGGACGGCTATTACATTTTCAATTATTACCTAATGTTTTGTCACTTCATATATCAAAGATGTTTTTGATTTTCTTGGTAAGATTATGTATATTGAATGGAAGCTCAACATGTACTGGGTTACGCTTGATGTCAAAAGTTTGCACACTAGCATTCAACATAATTCTGGGATAGAAGCACATAGATATTTTGGGGCAATAGCCCCAAATCAGAATATGTTTTTGAACTAGTGTCTTTTTGTTTGTCTAACAATTTTTTTGAATTCAACGGGATGCTTTTTCATCAAAAACCAGGAACAGCAATGGGGGCAGCTTTTACAACAACACATGCCAATTTGAGTATGGGGTTATTTGAGGTTGAGTACATTTATCATTCCCAGTTTTTTTAACAGTATGTAAAGAAGTATTATAGATTTATAGATGATCTTATATTTTTCTGTGAAGGAGGGGAAAGTTGAATCATTTGTGGCAGAGTTACAACAAAATAGATTCCATATCAAATTTTATGGTCTCAAGATAGGTAAGAAAGTATCTTACTTAGATGTAATGTTGGATGTCATGAGTGGGAACAGCAATAGGACATATGTACATCAAAAGTTTAAAGATGGGAATTTATATCTCAGGGCAGATAGCTGCCATTCATCCATTTCATACAATTCAGGCATTACCATATTTATTTATTTTTTATTTATTTATTTGCAGTTGTTTACCCCAAATGTCCACCATTTCAAAATGAACCCATTTTCAATGGATCCAGGAAAAAATAAAATAAGGATACAGTAGTTATTACATCCACACAACAATTATTACAACAGAATTATAAATTATACAATATAGTACTTTAAGTACTAGATACTTGTTACAAACAATTACTTTAGGAAGAAACACTTTTAGGAAAAACAACTAGTAGATTTAAACATTTTAGATGATACAGGCTAGATTTAGAAACAATTTAGAAAGTAGAAACAATTGCAACAGCAGCAACAATTTTAGTTTTTTTTTTTTTTTTTTTTTTTTTTTTAGGAAGGAAGTGGGTGTCAAGTCAGTAGATGTCATGAAGGGATGTGAGCATGAGCATTCCCACTGGGAGAGGGATGAGAGTGAAGAGATTTTTTTGAAAGTAAGGTGGAATTAAAGTGGTGCGAATGGCAGAGGAGAGGAGTTCAGAGTCGAGGCAAAGCTAAAGTTTAGGAGATTTTACCAGGGGCACGATTTGGCTTATACACTTGGCTAGGCAATTTTAATTTTATTTTAGGGTATTTTGAGGATTTTTGTTTTAAGGGAAGATTGGAGGAGTGTGGGTGTTGGGGAGAAGAGAGAGGAGAAGAGAGAGGAGAGAGAGGTGATTTAGAGAGAGTGTGTAAGATGGCGATGTGTTCGGGTATAGCATGCCTAGTTTTGATGTGTTTTTTGTTTTTTTTATGTGAGTTGAATGTGAGAGTTGATTTTGACTGTCTATTTGATTTTGAACAAGCAGTAATTTATTGACACCAATTCCAGGGATGTGTTGTTGTGGCTGTTAATTAATAGAGAATTAGTACTGATAGAGATGTGTTTAGAGGGGGTAAATACCATATGGTGAATTTATATGCTTATATAGACTATGTAACAATGAAATAGATATTTTTGATGAGTTAACATACAGTTTGTATGTTTAGATCTCAAGGTTACAATATTGAGTTGTTATAAAATTGTTGGGATAGATTTATTAGCCAGTATGTAAATAGGATTCAAAACTCAAAAAGTATAATATCAATGAAGGAATAGGAAACAAAAAAGAAGATATTTATTTTGTCACTACTTATAGCTGCTTAAGTTCCCAAGGGACAAAATGGGTTAAATATTATTGGGAATTTATAACCTCTTTGGAAGATTTTGCACAATGGGTTTAATAAGTTGCCTAAAATATCTTACAGAGTAGGTAGAAATATAAAGCATTTTCTTGCTAAAAGTATATTTGTAATCCCCCCTTTGAATCTTGTACAGATCCCACTGAATATGGAACTAAACCATGTGGGAGGTGTGCAAACATGTAGTATTGAACTTCACAAGTATAAATGGGTAAAATGTAATGTTAAAGAAGGTTTCAGTGGTGAAACTGAAGGCATAATTTAAGCCCTCAGATTCCCATCGAATACATTTTATGTGGCAGAAAGCAAGAGGTCTTTTAAAGTGAGACTAAGGGGACATGTTAGGGATATCATAAAAAATAAAAAAGAGAGTTCAGTGGCAGAACATTTTAATGGAGTACATGGAGGGGAATTGATAGGGTACAGGCTACTATTTTAGAAAAAGATGAATGCACAAAATATGGAATTGGGGATATAAAAATATGTTATTGTACAAGGAATCTCTGTACATTTTAAAATTTAACACTTTATTTCCCTGTGGGCTGAACTTGGAGTAACTGGAGGTTTTTTATTCACTAATTGATTTTAATGATTGTTTAACTGAATGTAATTAATGAACTGGGTTTGTATATATAGACAGTAATATGCATTAATGGATTTACTCCTTGAAGGCAGTTTGCCGAGATGCCAGAGTGCAATAAACATTTGTGAATACTGGTCATTGTGGTTATTCTTCTTTAATTTTGGTCATGATGATTCAATCACAAAATGTGTGTTTGGCCAAGCAGCAATACTGTGATCTGGATTATTTAAAAGAATCCAAAGAAGAAGAAGAAGAAATAGCCATAAGACGGACACACATATGACAAATTGTTTCACTTGAAGTCCCCTGTAGTTTACTTTTGATGTAAAGCAAGTGTCTCAATGAGGTTTTACCTAGAACCCCTAAACTAAAGTTCCAGTAAACCAAGTTCAAATGACTTAGGTTCATAGCTTCATAGGTTGGTACTAGGCTATCTGCCCTAGGGCCTATACAAGCCTAGCCATAACAATTCCCTGGATATTTCTTCCCACAATATTTACTTCTCTAGACCCCTGTCTAGCAGGGTGACTGACATGATCCCCGGGGTGAATTTCCTATCTCCCATCCAATCATCAAGATTCCTTTTGAAGAGGGCCAATGAGGAGCTCTGCTTGATATGTATTGGCAGTCTATTCCAGAGTATGGGGAGTCTCTGGGAGAGGACTATCCCTCCAGCATGTTTTGTTCATTGTGATGACAAGGTTTAGATCCCTGGAGTGTGTGGTTCTGAGGGATTGGGATTTCTTTAAGTGGAGCATGTCCAACAGCTCAGGGATTCACATGGCCTTGTATGTTAAGCAGAGATCGCCTCTGAGTAGACGATATGCCACAGAGTATAGCTGGAGTTTTTTTAGATGGTCAGCATGTAGCATCTGCTTTAGGCCTGTGATTCTTTTAGTGAGGTATTTCTGTGGCCTTTCCAGCTGTTGCAGATGTCTTGTGAGGTACATACCAAACAGTGCATTATACTCTATAATGGGTCTAATGAGAGATGAGTACAATGGGACAATGACCTCCTTTTTTCTGGATGAAAAGCCCTTAGTGATGAGGTGTGCCACATAGAAGGATTTCCTGACTTTTGTGGTGATGTGGTTATCGAAAGTGAGACCAGTGTCCACCTGTGTCCCTAAGTCTCTCATCACACTTTCGATGTTTAGTGTACTGCCACCTATGTGGTAATTCATGGGTGCATGTTTTTTTCCAAAGGGGATAACTATACATTTCTTAGCATTAAGCTTGAGCCCATGGCTCTGGCACCAGGCATCTTTTCTCTAAGGCCCTTTTGTAGAATATCCACATCATTTGGGGATTCAATAATGGCTCCAAGTTTGCAGTCATCTGCAAACTTTGTTAGCCAGAGTCCCTTAGTGTTGGCCTGTACTTCAGAGAAGTAGATGCCAAACAAGAGTGGTCCCAGGACTGAACCCTGAGGTACTTCACTTGTCACTTGTCTGGAGATGGATTTGGAGTTGGCTACTTTTACAGTCTGGGTTCTGTCAGTAAGCCAGTTGGCAACCCATCAAGTGACGTAGGGATTTATGCCCTGCTTAGTAAGTTTATCTATGATTTCAGAGTGGAGGATGGTGTCGAAGGCCTTGGCGAGGTCCAGATAGGCTGTGTGGACCACCTTACCCTCATCCACAGCTCTGGAGACTGATTCAAAGAAGTCAATCAGATTCAGGAGACAAGATCAGCCCTTCACAAACCCAAACTGGGTGGGGTCCAGTGTTTGAAGGTTGCCACTGTCTTTGTTTATAAGTTCCATGATAATGTGTTCCATGCCCTTGCAGATCAAGCTTGTCAGAATGATGGGATGGTAGTTCCCGGGATCCAAGGCAGATCCCCCCTTGTGGAGTGGGATAACTGTAGCTGTTCGCCACTCAGTGGGCATGAAGCCTGAGGTGAGGCTATGATTAAACATGACACTTAGGTGAGGTGTCAGTTCATTTTGTAGTTCATGTAGTACACAGCCTGGGATGTCATCTGGTCCCATGGATGCTGTATTCTTAGCTTTGGAGAGTGCGTTTTCTACCTGTGTGGCCGTGATTACCGGAATTTGGCAATCTTTTGGTATTGAGATGGGCCCTTTAGTGGGTGAGAGGGGGGTGAAGTTAGCACTAAATCGATCTGTCAGATATTGGCTATATCCTTGGGATCAGTATATTTAATGCCATTCTGTTGTAGCTCAGAGCAGATTTGAGCATTGCCATTTAGATTCTTGACATAACTATAGAATGCCTTGTGGTTGTCTTTGGAATCTTTGGCAATTTTATTTTCGTAACTAGCTTTTGAGGATTTTATGAGGGATCTCAACTTCTTACTGAGGCTGGTGAGGGAGTTTTTTGCATCCAGGGATTTTCCTCTTTTCTGCAACAGTTTCTTCCTTTTGTTGTATAGTTTGTTTATAGCAGGGGACCACCAGATTGGCTTCCTTTTTTTGGAGAAGAGCATCTTGGTTCTATTTGCATGATTCATGCACGAATGAATGTGCTCATACAGTTCCTTAGTGTAGGATTCTGCAGTCAAACTTTCAGATCCCATCTGCGTGGGTGTCATTAAGTTTGTCACTTCTGACTTCAGTAGCATGAAGTTGGCTTTGGAGAAGTTTTTTAAGGAGGTTTCCTTACTGGGGGGTGGGGGTGGGATGTGGATGTCAAGGGTGATTTGCTTATGGTCATACCTGACCAATGAGAGGGTAACCACTGGTGTGGAGCATCTATCTCCCATGTTGGTAATAACCATGTCTAGGATATTGGAGCCCCTGGTGGGACAATGGACTAGTTGATCCAGGGTGTTGGAATTTATGAATTCCAAGAACCGTTGGGAAAAGGAGTTGGTACCTGAGTAGTTTTATTTATTTTAATTATTTATTTTACATTTGTTGACCGGGCTAGTCTAACTGGATATATGTCCATTTTCAGTAGAGGCCCGGGGAGAAAAGCTCCAAGCATAGGTAGTGACATATCATATATTACATACAAATAGCAAACAGAAATATAACGTTAAAAACTTTTTTTTTTTCTTTTACAGATGTACAGACATTATAATTTGTATCTAGTACAGTGGAGGATAGCATATTTAGAGTAAGAATACTGTTATAAAGTACTAAGATGGAAATCTTGTAAAATACTAGTTAGTGGCAAGGTTACCGGTTAACCCAGGTAAACATAATAGAACAACAGAGCAGAAAAGTCTAGGGAGAGTGAGATGGGGATTGAGATATTAGTCAGGGTTAGAGCAGGGACATAGCCAGTGTGTAGTAAGGTATTCTTTAAGGTATTTTTTGAAAAGCAGTGTGGAAGAAAGAGATGCGAGTTCCCTTGGAAGCAGGTTCCAGGTTTTTCCCACTGTGTTAGTGAATAGTGACTCCCCTGCCTGGTTGTTTGATTTAATAGTGGAAACTAAAAGCTTATTAGCTGAGTGTAGTGTTGGCAGATTTTTATATGGGGTAATCAGATTAGTGAGGATTGGGGTATTCTTGGGGTGGTAAAGGATCTTTTGGGTGATGGTGTATTGTTGATAAAGTAGGTGGTTCTGCAGTTCTAACCATCCTAGTAGTTTGAGGTTGAGACAGTGGTGGGTTCTGAAAGGGGTACCAGTGGCAAATCTGGCAATGTTGTTATAGCTGGTTGCAAGTTTGCTAAGGTTGCTTTTAGATAGATTGGTATAAATAGCAGAAGTGTAGAACAGGGTAAAGATAAGGTGGGTCTGGGCAATAGTAGCTCTAGCTTCTGGTGTAAGGAAGGGTTTGATTCTATAAAGGGAGCCTAGTTTTCTGTTGACAGATTTTATTGTAGTATTAATATGATCATCATAGCTAAGGTTGTGGTCTATTGTAATTCCCAGGAGTCAGGTTGTAGTGTCTGGAGTTATGATAGTTCCATTGCTGGAGGTTACTGTGAAGTGAAATTGAGGAGACTTTTGAGTAGGAGAAAAAAGCAATAATTTTGTTTTCTTGGGGGTTAAGAAGGAGGCAGTGTTGCATGAACCAGTTTTCAACAAGATTAAATACTGTTTGGGTGAGGGTCTGGAGAGAGGTTAGGGACTTAGCTGAACATATTAAAGTAGAATCATCTGCATATTGTATACAGGTGGCTTGTGGAATTTTGGTATTTAAATCATTAATAAAAACTGAGAAGAGAAGAGGGCCTAAAATAGAGCCCTGAGGTACTCCAATGTTAACAGGGAGGTGCAGAGATAGGTTATTATCCCAGAGTACTGCTTGCTGTCTGTTTTCTAGATAGGATTTAAACCAAAGTAATGCCTGTGGGTCAAGGGATAGGGCTAGATGGAAATGGGATAGGCAATGGCTTTCGCTGCTATTTGCAGGTATTCGGCTGGTAGACAGTCAGCCGAAGGGGTGCATGGTTTGAGTTTTTGAAGGAGGGTGCAAACAAGGGATGTAGGTATGGGTTGTATATAAAAAGAGGGAACTGGGCTATGTGGTGATTAATGGGTTAGTGGTAACAGGTGGTAATGTTTTAGCTAGAGTTGGAATGGTTTCAATGAAGTAGTTGTTAAAGGCATCAGTAAGTTTATTAGGGTTATTATGGGGAGATACCTGATGGAGCTGGAGTTTTAGAGTGCCCTGGCTGAAGTAGCTTGTTAATGCCTGACCAAAACTTTTGTGGTTTTTGCTGGTGGGTTTATTGGAGGTGAAGGTAATAGTTTTTTTTATTGAGCAGAATTTCTTTTTTGGTGGCATTTCTTAACTGTTTAAAGTAAAGGTGGTCTGATGGGTTTCT
The DNA here is from genome assembly GCF_019279795.1 of Protopterus annectens. Taxonomy (NCBI): domain Eukaryota; kingdom Metazoa; phylum Chordata; order Ceratodontiformes; family Protopteridae; genus Protopterus; species Protopterus annectens. The sequence goes on along the minus strand of NC_056748.1, from coordinate 993,551,870 downwards.
GGAGGATCTCCATTTGGCCCAGATTTTATTACGTAGGAGGATATTTTGCCTGTTTTTTTTAGTGAGCCAAGGTGCAATTTTGGTTCTTATACGGGTAGAGTGAGAGGGGGCATGGTATTCTAGGATTTGTAGGAATTTTGTATTAAAGTAGGTCACCGCTTCATCAAGTTGAAGATGATGTAGTGGTGACCAGTTACATGCCTTAAGTTCATTCTGGAAGCTCTCTGGAAAAAAGTGTTTTTTAGTGTGTGAGGTTTGAAGTTATTTGAGTTAGGGCTATGGGTTTTTTGTTTAATTATGTAGGTTAGTGTGTGGTCACTAATGTCATCTGGAAGGGTACCTGGTTTATATTTGTCAGGATGGCTGTTGATAAGGATCCAATCTAGGATGATTTCCTTACTGCCTGGTTTGTGAATTCTAGTAGGGGTGGTTATTATTTGGGAAAAGCCGTATAGATTTATGTGAGCGATATAATTAGGGGAGTTACAGGTGGCCCAGTCTATATTAAAGTCACCTAGCACTATGGTTTCCTGAGGAAGGTGAGTAGAGAGGCAATTAAGGATGTTTTCAAGAATATTGATATTATTACCAGCGGGGAAGATAGGAGCAAATTAATTAAATAGATTTACACTTGTTTATTTCAAGTTTGGCAGTAAGGATTTCTGCATTAGTATTTAAGGGTAGGAGCACATTGAAGGATGTGACCTGAAGTTCTGTTTTATAGAGAATGGTTACACCCCCACCCCTTTTGGCTTTGAGGTCACATCTCAGGATGTTGTATCCAGGAGGGGTAATTTAATGGTCATGAGTTGAGGGTTTTAGCCAAGTTTCTGTAATACAGAGGATATCACATGAGTGCACTTCTAGGAGTGCATGAAGTTGTGAAATTTTATGTTAATGCTACGAATGTTGAAGTGGGCTATCAGGAGAGAGTTAGTGGGTCTTTCTGTGATAGTTATAGTATGAGAAGTAGAACTGAGTGGGTCATTGGCAATGTTGTTATTGGGAGATTTGTAGTTTTCCCAGATAATGGCAGGGTAGTTGAAATCACCCAGTATTAGGGTGTTTGGTTGTACCGTAATATTTTCCAGTATGTTTAGAAAGGTGTAGTGAGAATCTTCGGGCATGATGGGAGATCTGTAGCAAGCTACAATTTGGATTGCAGTCTTACCTAGTGTTACTTGCACCTGGAGAATTTCAGATGCATTGTGTTGGGCAACTAGCCTGGAGATGTGAATATCCTTTGTGAATATGGACACTCCTCCACCTTTAGTGTTTCGATCTTGGTTTTGTGGCCGAAAAGTGTGGTAAGAGTTGTAGCCTGGTATTGCAGGGGTGCTCTCTGGAGCCTTGAACCAGGTCTCACTTACTGCACAGATATCAATGTTCTCCATTTTTAGGAGTGCCTCGAGAGGGTGCATTTTGAGGTTTAGACTTCTAGCATTGAGTAGCATTACCTTCAGATTTTGCATGCTTGTATCTGTTACGGTGGTGGTTTTATCCTTTGATCCTTGCCTAAAAAAGGCACTATAGGGTGGCAAGCACTTTAGCCAGTAACCTGAATCCCAGGGGTGACAGGTGCAGACCATCTCTGGCAAAGCATCGTGGTTTGTCGATCATGTCTTCCCAGACAGACATTTACTGGATCCCCTTTGAATGACACCAGAAGCTTAGCCAATTGTTGAAGTCAATCATTTTGTCCTTATACTGTGGTATCATTCTGGGCGAAGGCAGGATGCTACTCAAGTCTAGGGTCATACCTGCCTGGGCCACATGATCCAAGAGCTCTTCCATGTCTCTTTTCATGTAGTTCAGGGAGGTACGTCTCAAGTCATTCACTCCAGCATGGACAATTGTCAGAGTCGTATTTGTACTTGTTGTGGAGTGACTTGAGTGCATGCGTTATGTGGCGGACCCTGGCACCCGACAGGCAGCTGACTGTAATTTTCTCCATGTTCAGCCTGGTGAGTGGGACATCAGTGTGCCTGACTATAGAGTCACCTATGACTAAAGTGTTGGGTACATTGTCTTGCCTTAGGGGCTGTTGTTGGGTGGCACACTGGTGTTGTGAGCTGTGTGTCACTTTGGTTGTGACTGGTGTTTGTGTTTCAGCTTCGGAGGTCCTTGTTGCTTGGGCAGGTTAATGTTAAGGGCCTCCTCATGTGTGGGTTTAGTGTTGCTATGTGTGGGTGTTGATGGTGTGGGTTTTGAAGGGCTATGAGTTGCTTGAGGTGTAGTGCAGGTGTTAACCTTCTCCGATTGACTGTCTAGCACAATCTTGGCCAGAGACAGCTTTGCTTCCAGTTTGGCTATGTAAGTGCATCTCTCGCAGGTTGTAGTGCTGGGTGGTAGGAGGAGAGGATTGTCTGTGTACATGAAGCAGTTGCCGCATTACCCCAGTATGCCCAGATTCATCAGGTGGACAGAAGAAATCACCGGAAGCTGACCCTTGTTTAGGTGCTTTTTTTGTAAAGTTTAAGAGCTGTTTTCCCTTACCTTTGCAAGGTACTTTGCAATTATAGGCTGTTTAGTGAGGAATAAATATGCACTTACTGCATAAATAGCTTGACGCAACTTAAGGCTTCAAAGTAAGCAAGCCATTTTGTAAAAAAATAAATGTAAAAGTAAAGCTACATTACTGTAAACTACTTTATCTTTTTAATTACAATTTCACCATACAAGATCTGTACATCAGAGACCAAGAATAATATCCAAAAAAATAAGGTATTTCATAGATATAGGTTCATAGGTTCATACTAGGCTATCTACCCTAGGGCATTTATAAGCCTAACCAGAGTGTGTTTGGCTTTCGCCACCCATTTTAAATGAATTTTGATATGCCCTTTTTCGAGGTTAGTATACTGTGCCTCTGTCTAATAGTGACAAAGAAGTGATACCCGGGGTAAACCTACGATCTCCCATCCACTCATCAAGATTCCTCTTGAAGAGAGTCAATGAGGGACTCTGCCTAACCTGGACTGGGATTTTATTCCAGAGTGAAGGGAGCCTCTGGGTTATGAATCTGTCCCTCCAGTATGTCCTATTTATTTCAGTGCTGAGGTTCAAGTCTCTCGGGCGCATAGCTCGATGGGATTTGGATTTTCTGAGGTGCAGCATGTCCATTAATTCCGGGTTCGACATGGCTTTAAACGTCAGGCACAGATAGCCTCTGAGCAGGCCGTATGCCACTGAGTAGAGCTGGAGTTTCTTTAACCGGGCAGCATATGACATCTGTTTGAGCCCTTTGATCCTCTTGGTGAGGTACTTTTGGGATCTTTCCAGTTGTTGCAGGTGTCTGGTAAGGTACATCCCAAAAGGGGCATTGTACTCAATTATGGGCCTGATGAGGGATGAGTAAAGAGGCACGATGACCTCCCCTGATCTAGATGTGAATCCCTTCATGATTAGGTGGGCTATATAAAATGTTTTTCTAACCACTTTGGCCACTTGGTTTTCAAATGAGAGATTGCTATCAACTTGGGTCCCCAGGTCCCTAATTACTTCTTCTGTACTTAATGGATTACCACCTATGTGGTAATTTGTGGGCACTTTGTTTTGCCAAAGGGGATGACTATACACTTTAAGCATTTAGCTTGAGGCCATGGCTCTGGCACCAGTTGTCTGTTTCTATGAGGCCCTTTTGTAGGATGCTTGTGTCGGCTGGAGAGTCTATTATGGCACCTAGTTTGCAGTCATCTGCGAACTTGGTCAGCCACAGTCCTTCCGTGTTGGCCTGTACCTCTGAGAAATATATACCGAACAAGAGAGGTCCCAGGACTGAGCCTTGTGGGACACCACTTGTAACTGGTTTGGAGTCTGACATGGCTCCAGCAATTCTAACCATGTGGGTTCTGTCCTTGAGCCAGTTTGCAACCCATCTAGTGACATAGGGGTTTATATTTAAGCTGGTGAGCTTATCTATAATGCCCGAGTGGGGTATTGAATCGAAGGCTTTTGCGAGGTCCAGGTAGGCTGTGTGGACCACTTTCCCCTCGTCAATGGCCTTGGTGACTGTTTCAAAGAAATCAACCAGGTTTAAGAGGCAGGATCTGCCGTTAACAAAGCCGAACTGGGTAGGATCCAGTGTCTGTAGGTCCCCAATATCTTTATTTATGAGGTCCATGATGATCCTTTCCATAGCTTTGCAGACCAAGCTAATCAGGCTTATGGGGCAATAGTTTCCAGGATCCGTTGAGGCACCACCTTTGTGGAGAGGGACCACTGTTGCTATCCTGTAGTAAGGCTGAGATTGAACAGTAGTTTTATGTTTGGGTTTAGCTCTTCTTGGAGTTCATGTAGGATGCAGCCCGGGACACTGTCTGGTCCCATTGATGCTGTGTTTTTAGCTTTGGAGAGGGTGGCTCTTACCTAAGCATCTGAGATGTCAGGGGGGCAGCACTCTGCTGGGATAGATATTTGACCTTTTTGCACTGAACCTGTCAGCTAGGATGTTGGCAATGTCTGTGGGTTCGACCCAGGTTCCTAACATAACTAAAGAAAGCCTTGTGATTATCCTTAGTGTCCTGTGCATATGGAAATGCTAAGTATTGAGTTAGATTGTCTATAAACTCAGCTCTTCAGTGTATCAATAGAAAAACTGAATCTCAAGACCTCTTTATGCACAAGAGGAAACATTGTAGACGTATGACTGAGACAATGCTAAATGATCAGCAAAAGAAAGTAAAAATGGAATATAAAAAGAAGCACACCAAGATGTTGAGGGATATAAAATGTAGAAAAGTTTACTATGTAACACTATTTATGCAAATAAATAAAATAAACTAAGGGAATAACCTTGCTTTATGTCGGTAGGGATTAAACATTTATTTCCCAAGTAATAATTAAATAAAAGCTGAACATAAGAAATAGTATATAATTAATATAACCAAAATATGAAATAACTAGCGCATTTCATATAAAATAATTCCAAAAACAATGCATGATCATACCATAGGTTTGATTTAAATGCATACAAAATATTGCACATTTTTCTCTAATCAGTTACTGCCATTTCTTATTGGATCACCACAAAAGGTAGCAGATACTCTTTTTGGTACCCAGATATTGAACTTCTGAAAATACATTGTTAGGGGGAAATGAAATAGGGTGGCCACGGTGGTGCAGTGGTTAGCATTGTCGCCTCACAGCAAGAAGTTCTCTGGTTCAATCTTCAGCTGGGGTGCTTTCTGTGCGGAGTCTGCATGTCTTCCCTGTGGTCACGTGGGTTTCCTCCGGGTGCTCCAGTTTCCTCCCACATCCCAAAGACATGCTGCAGGTGGATTGGACACTCTAAATTGGCCCTAGGTGTGTGTGTGTGTGTGTGTGTGTGTGTGCCTTCTGTGGAAGGTTGGGCACTGGGCTGGCAACTCGACACTGTAAAACTCCACTGCCAATCATGAGTGGACAGGTGATCCGCTGTGGCGACCCCTAACCAGGAAAAGCCGAAAGAAGAAGGGGGAAGTGAAATAAATATTTAACAAGCTATTTTCAAGCTAGCATCTTATAAACAGTAGTCATCATTATAATAGAATGCCAATTCAACAAATTAGATTCAGTAAATTTCACCCAAATAAAAAGAATAAGCAATGCCATTTGCACGCAGAGAGGTATTGACAGTAACCATGTCCAAACATCCTTAAGCTCCAAATGTGTCACAAGAGGAAAGGCAATTCAACCACAAGGAAGATATCATGCAATTCAAAACTCAGAAATTTAGTATTCAAAAATGAGGAAACCTCTTAAAATAAAACAAACATTTCTAATACTGTGTTATCCTTTGGCACTCACCAAAATAGACACATTTTCACCCAGATGTTTATTTAAATTCACAGCCAGTTAGCAAAAAACAAAAATTCTCATTTTACGC